>NW_007258432.1:454576-538034 GCF_000164805.1 Carlito syrichta | reverse complement strand
CTGCATTCAAGTCTGGGTGACAGAGTGAGACTCCAACTAAAAAAAAAAAAAAAAAAAAAGGTTGTCAAGAGTCAAAGAGAACTTCTGGGATTTAATCAGCCTCATATCTATCCAGAGATATGTTTATTTTTTTTCCCCAAAAGAATCAAAATTTCAAATAGAGATTTTTAGGTATTCTTTGTTTTGCTTCTCTTCTTATCTAGGGCTAGAATTAAAATGTCCTTATCCTATTCTTTATCCTCTTCTCCTGCACTAGGGTTCTGAGCATTACTGTTGTTGGTTTCTTTACGTGTGTGTGCGTTTTCCTGTTCAGATGTTTTGTCAGGTTTTTTTTTTCTGTTTTAGTGTCCTGATTTAAACTTCACTCAATTCTTTATTCATTTTTTGTGCTTACTGTGTGAATTGTTTAAATGATTGGTAAAATCAAATAGTATTGGTATTGCATTATTTTGAAGAACTGTCCTATAAGGAATACACCCACAGATAATAGAAGTCTCAAGGTGGTTGGCACATAATCAACAATCAGGTGTTTTATCTTCTAACTCTGCTCTCCTGCAATTCTGCATCTGCTTCTGGTATTTGGCTAGATCCCATGGGAAACTCAAAAGGGCATGTCAGGTGGTGTACTCTTCCATGTGCAGTTGGTGCCAGGGAAGACCTTGCCAACCTGCTGGGGAAGACTCAGCTCTCTTTTTGTGCCTCCTCAGGACAGAACACTGGTGGTAAGAGTCAGGGAGGGAAGACTGTATGTTGTATTTCATCAAAAGGTTGTTTAATATCCATTCATATGATCATATAGTATGTCGTCTTCATGTTGTTAATATGATGGGCTATAGACTGAATTTTGAAGATTTACCCAGGTCTGTGTTTCTGGAGTAAGTTCTACTTAGTTATGTTTGAAATAGTATTCTTTTCATACATTGGTGGATTTGATTTGTAGATTTTTTATCTATGTTAGAAGGGATATCAGTCTTTTCTTATATTTCCTATGTCAGATTTTAATATCAAATTAATATTCCCTTTTTGAACTAGTCTGAAATCTCCAGAGAAACAGAATCAAGAGGATGTATGTACATATGTATATTTTATAGAAATTGACTCACATGACTGTGGAGACTGAGAATCTTACAATCTGCCATCTGCAAGCAGGCGCACCAGAAAAGCTGGAGGTATAATTTGGACCAAACCCAAAGGCCTTTGGTGGAGGATGAGTAAGGCAATGATGTAAACCCTTGTCTGAGTCTGGAGGCCAGAGAACAAGGAGCACCAATGTCTAAGGGCAAAACACAAAAATGGATGTACCAGTTCAAGAAGAAAGAGTGAATTTTCCCTTTCTCTCCTTTTGGTTCTACTTGGAGCCACAATGGCTAGAATATATGTCACCCACATTGGTGAGAATGATTTTCTTTATTGAGCATACCGATTACAATGTTAATCTCTGTGCTGAATACACCCTCACAGACACACCAGAAATAATGTTTTGCCTGCTATCTTGGGTATTCCTTACCACAACTAATGGACTCATAAGATTAACCATCATGCCTCTCGCCTATTTTCTGGAAGAGATTGTATATAATTAGTATTATATTAATATTTAATTAGCTAATTGTTATTTTTGATGTCAAATATTTAATATTTGGTAGAGTTTACCAGTGAAAATATCTTGGAAGGTTTTAAAGTATGGATTCCATTTTTGAAATATTTGTAGGAATATTCAGGTTTTCTATTTATTCTCAGCTGTGTTTTGTTATATAAAGAATACCTTGTTTTCAAGATAATTACATTTTATTTGAGGATAGCTGGATGAGAGAGGGCCTTACATAATAGTGTGTTATAGGCTAAGGGAAGCATGATATGGTGAGTAGAAACATTATGATCTATTACATGTTCCATAATGTATCCAGAATCCAGAGAGAATTTATTTGGAATATTACTTAGATTCTATTCTGTAGTAGGAAGAATTCAGGAGACTGTAATAAGTTTCAGGGTCTTTAATATATGGTTTGTGGTACAGTAAATATTTTTGGTTTTAATAAGGAGTGTTTGGGGAGGAGCTTGATACAGAAATCACACCCAGAGAATGAATCAACATGGGAAAAAAGAAATTCCATGTCTACAAGTTGCTGTAGGCATATTGGAAGAGGAACCATGTTAGAAAAAAATATCCAGAGCTCACAACAAACTTGACTTATTAGATTCCTAATTTGCTTCTTTCTGATTCCTGGTTTTTAAATGTATTTATTTTTTCCAACATGGCATTGAGCTTGTTGATGAAATCCTTCAGGATTACAACTTGGCAGGGAAAGGAGGAAATTTGTAGAATCATAACTTTCAGGGATTAAAAAACAATTCTAATAATTAATTTTTAAAAAACTGATAACATGTTATATTAAGTAGTCAGTTAACCAGAAGATTTTTAAGAAGATTAAAATAATTGATATTTAAAGAATTAAAAATATTACTATGATTAATAACACTTCAAAATTAAGTGAATTAAAATATCATATTTGTCCAATGATTTGGTAAATATATTCTGAAAAAAAGCAAAATCTGGCAGATTAGAAATGTCCAAGATTAAAATATGGAGTCATCCAAAAAGACAACAAAAAGTAAAAACTGAAAAGTGAATTTTAGGAATGTAACTGGAGGTAATACAGTAAGTAGATGAAGTAATGGATTTGGAAAGGCCGATAGTTGTGTTTTTTTCCTGAAGAGATGCGTGTGAGTTGGGAGACAGAAATAGTGTGTAACATAGTGGTTCAGATATAGAGCCATTAATGGCATCGTGCTTTTTTGGATAATTTTGGTCATTTTTAATATTACAAAACAATAAAAGCAATAAGATATTGAGAAGTCTTAAATCTTTGGTGAACAGTGTTTGTGACAAAACTTTCTGGTTGACCAAATTTAGATAGGCTCCTTTAAACCCTCTTTTTGACTGGGTCTTGTCCTTAAACATTATCTTAGTCTAACCAGCTCAGTTTCAGCAAGAATCCTATTAAGTCACTTTTGAATGAATCTCCCAGTTCTGATAAATGATATCAATACCTGATTAAATTCTTCATCCCCTACTCTTGATATTTGATCACCTAGTCTGCCTTCAGGATCCTGTTAAATCATTTTAGCAAGGATCCCTACCCTTAATGTCGTCTCCTGACAATGTTTCGAGCACCAATTTTCTCCAGCTCATTGGCTATAAATTCCTAGATGTCCTTGTTATATTCAGAGTTAAGCCTGATCTTTTTCCTCTATTGAAAATAGTCTTGACATCTATTGCAATAATCATGAATAAAATCTTTCTGATCATTTTAGCTAATGTAAAATAAAAAAGAAATTCAAACATTTAATGAAAAGCTATGTTGATTATAACTCTATAGCATAGTTTTATTTAATTTATTAAGTAGCTGGGCTCGGTGGCTCAGCCTGTAATCCCACGCCTTTGGGAGGCTGAGGTGAGTGGATTGCCTGAACCCGCGGGTTCGAGACCTGCCTTGGCAGCGAGACCTCATGTCTACAATAAATCAAAAAAAAAAAAAAAGCCGGGCGTGGTAGCGCATGCCTGTAATTCCGGCTACTAGGAAGGCTGAGGTGGAAGGATCGCTGGAGCCCAGCAGGCGAGGCTGCAGTGGCCAGAAGCGGTCACTGCACTCCAGTCTGGGCGACAGAGTGAGACTCCAACTCAAAAAAAAAAAATTAAAAAAAATTTATTAAGTTTTTTCTCATTCTTATTTATACATACCACAAAGATCTTTATTTAATTGCAGTTACATTGAAATATTATATTGTATTATTCAATTTACACTTAACTGCATTTAACAGACATTTCTAATCATTCACATAAATTGTTCGCAAACTCATATTTTTTTGACAAGTTTATACTAGTTTATGCTATTGATGTGGCATAAATTAGTAAGTTACAGATTGTGTATATATTATCTAGAAAGTTTAGCGTCAGAAGTGTTTGAGTTTGGGGATTCTTTTCAGATTTTGGATTATTTATACACATAATACTATATCTTGGTGATGAGATGCAAGTCTAAACACAAAGTTTATTTCTGTTTTATCTATGCCTTATACGAAAGTTTGAGTAAAATATTATGCAATATTTTAATACTTCTGGTCCTAAAACAAAGTTTTGACTGTGTTTTAGCTATGACCTATGTTATGATGTCAGATATAAAATTTTCCCCTGGGGGTATCAAGTCTGCTTGCAGAAAGTTTCAGATTTTGGAGAATTTCAGATTGTGGATTTTCAGATGAATGATTTACTTGCTACTTGTAGTTTAGGCTGGTCAGGTACAGTACCCAATATAAGATTCTACTTTGAAATTTTTATAATCTAAAAAATACTATTGATGTTATTAATACGTTTGTACCTTGCAAACAAATGGAATGGCTGTGATATTAATAGTAATAGAGAATTCTTTCTATTCTGCCCCAAAAATCAATATGTAAAGTAGCCTAAACATAATCACAACTGTCTCACCTGCCTCCCAGGAGAATTCATGCTACAACTGGTGATTTATATATTTTTGATTGATATTACATACCCTGAATTCTGCCTAAACTAAACATAATTAAGAAATTTTTTTGTAATGATATTCTTGTTAAAAAAGAAATTTTCAGCTAGATTTGTGACAAAATCATTCACACAAAAGGTAAAAATAAAAAAGGCTTATGTTTCTTTAATTTGCTGCATCTATGTCTATTTCCCCCCTCTACTGGTCTGGATAATAAAACAAATTTAATACATTTAGAAATTCATAATTTAAATAAAGTAATAATAAATGTGCCATGATGGGACATTGCATTTAGAAACTAAGGTCTACCCAAACCAAGTCTTACTATCTTACTGATGAAACACAAAGTCAGCATAAAACTTAGAGCAGTCTTGTGTTCATGGAATTCAAAGTCCCCTCCATTTTTGCCTGACCTTTGACAAGAGCAGCAAATCTCACTAATTTCCTTTGTGCAATATATTTTCTATTCAGGTCATCTCCTTCAGGTCACCTACTTGCCTGTTGATGCTCCTCTGCTGTTGAAGCTTTAGTTGATTTTGGAAATTTCCAGAAGATGACAGAAAGAAGAAAAGCAGTGCTGCAGGATGCTTCTTTTCTGCATTATTTAGAAGCTTTAGAAATTGACATAAAAATAATATCTCTAGGTTTTTCTGTTCATAAAATGGAAATAGTATGGTTTTCATCATTATAATTTCCATATGCATGTACATATTTTAGATTAGATGCAATTATGTGAAAATTATATGAATTTTATTCTACTTTTGTCATTTGACAACACGAATCAGATTGTTTTCGCCTTTGAGGTTGCATTAAGAGTGCTTGCACACCACCCACTTAGCATGGGGATAATGTACTTAGTAACATTTATAGAGTAGTTTTTTGAGATAAAAGAGTCATACATACCTTATCTTTGTTCTTTTACTTTCTAATTGACTATATATTTCTTTTTTTTCACCTTTAAATTTTTTATTTTAAAATTGTGGGGTACAATTCAGAGGTTAGGTATACAAATATTTATTGTGTAGGTACCCTTGTTAATGAGGTGTGCCCCCCTTCCCCAGGCAGTTTCCCAGTCCTGCCACTCCCACCCCACCATTGCCCCACACCCCCGCAGTTTCCCGACTGGGAAAAAATATTTACCAACTCCATGTCTGACAAGGGCCTAACATCTAGGATCTACAAGGAACTCAAATGTGCTGAAAAGAAAAAAAACAAACAGCCCCATTACAAAGTGGGCAAAAGATATGAATAGACAGGTTTCAAAAGAAAACATATGAGCAGCCAACAGATACATGAAAAAATGTTCAATCTCACTAGTCATCAAGGAGATGCAAATTAAAACTACACTGAGATACCACCTAACTCAGGTCAGAATGGCAATCATCAATAATTCAAAAAATAACAGATGCTGGAGAGGATGCAGTGAAAAGGGAACACTTCTACACCGTTGGTGGGAGTGTAAACTAGTACAGCCTCTATGGAAAACAGTCTGGCAATTCCTAAAAGTTCTAAAAATCAACCTTCCATATGACTTTGCAATCTTCCTACCTGGAACATACATGGAAGAACTCAAATTATTCTATAAAAAAGATACCTGCACATGTATGTTTATTGCAGCATTTTTCACAATAGCTAGAACATGAAACCAGTTGTGTTGCCCATCAAAAGTGGACTGGATAAAAAAAGTGTGGTACATATACACAATGGAATATTACGCAGTCATAAAGGTGAACAAAATCATGAAGTTCACAGCAACCTGGATGGACTTAGAGTCTATAGTGCTGAATGATCTTTCACAGAAACAAATAACTGGGTATCACATGTTCTCACTCATAAGTGGATCTTAAACAGCTATCGTAATACTATAAGAAGAGGATTATATATTTTTATAATCTTTTATCTATTGAAAATATTTGGATTGACCAGGAGCAGTGACTCAAGCCTGTAATCCCAGCACTTTGGGAAATTAAGGTGAGAGGATTTCCTGAGCCCATGGGTTCGAGAACAGCTTGGGCAACTTGGTGACACATCATCTCTAAAACAAGTTTTTTTAAATGGCTGGGCATGATAGCACGCACCTGTAGTTCCAGCTACTTGGAAGACTGAGGCAGAAGGAACACCTGAGTCCAGCAGGTCAACGCTGGGGTGGCCATGAGTGTGCCACTGCACTCCAGCCTGAACGATGGAGTGAGAAAACAACTCAAAAACAAAACAAACAAACAAACAAAAAACAGAAAAAGAAGAAGAAAATGTTTGGATTTTTACATTTTCCATAGTCTTACTATTCAGTTTCTGGACTCTTCTTTAATATGTTCCAGAAGGAAACATTCAACTATAAGACAAATATTATTATATACTTTGACAAAATTTGTAAAAATATCCCAGTGAGCTACACATTTAGATTTTCTACCAAGATTATATTTAACTTTATTAATAAAGACTATGTAGAGATCAATTAAACTTCCATAATTTTCTCCACTGACATATTTGTAACTAATATTTTATTTGATAACCCAATACAATGTGGTTAATAGGTATTATCCTGTACCCTAAATGACTACAAATTCTTTTTCTTTGTTTGACTATCACAGAAAGTATATTGTCACATCTGGAAGGATAGCTACTCTTCAGAGTGTTGACTCTGAGTTTGACTTCTTTGAATGTGCATGAATCATTTATTGAATGTAATGATTCATAATATCCTAAATATGATAGAATAGTAAAACCACAATGTAAAAGGGTCACAATATTTTGGCTGGCTCATTTTATCTCCCTAATAGGTATTACAAGAATACATAATCAAAATTAATGACTGTATCTCAAAATATTAGTGAGAAGAAAACATTCTATGCTGAGTTTTCCTTGTGTTTTATTTTTATATTTTATCTGTCCTTCAGTAGGTCCTGAAAATAATTCCCTAACTGATTACTCTTATTGCTTGAGTTCTTATCATATAATTTCTCATATAAATGACATACATCTCCACTTGGGAATAATTTTATTTGGCTGCTAATGGACCATTACATTTGGTGCATATTACTGGCAAAGCAGATTATTAGGCACTGGCATGTCTTTTTTTTATTTAATTTTTAGCATTATGTATCCTTTGGTCCATGGAGACCCTCTCCACCCTCCCTATTCACTCATCTTATCCAGCAAGGGGCAGGGGAAGGAGAGTTGGTTTTGTTGATGATTAACAGCAATTGGTTTATCTTCTTCAAGATTGGAGATAGAGCAGGCTACAGCTAGAGTCTTTCAAAGCATGAATTTTTCATGGGCCATTCATTTCTTTCCTTGATACACTGACAAATGTATATGATCCTTACTAATTAAAATAATCACACACCTTAAAAGTTAAGTGTTCAGAAAGTAACTCAATTAAGCTATATTTCACAATGAAATAAAAAATTTAGCAAGAAATTATACTTTGTTTTCATACAGTGTTTGTATTATTATTATATTATTGTTATTTATTATTTTATTTTTCAGTACTTTGTTCCACCACATTCTGGATATTAAATGACTTTGTAGGAATCTGAAATTCCTGCACTGTGATTTGTATTAAGAAATCACACTTTACTTATGTCAAAGAATCAACTAATAAGGGAAAAATTAATTTTAGGTTTTGTCCTATTTGAAAAGACAGAAGTTAGGCTATCTCTGAATGACTATCATTATCAATACTGTTTTAAAAAGAAGATCTTTTTATTTTTAATAAAGACTTAATGTGATCTAGGCCTTCTGTATGGGACAAAAATAATTCAGGCATTTTCATAGAAACTATATATCATATGTAGGTAGATACTATGTAAATAAGTAATTTTAAAATAAAAGGAAACTATATTAAATATGTTCAAGTAAATATAGTATCACAGAAGAAAGAAATACTAAGTATATGAAATGGAATTTAGGTTCAGACTTCTCAGTATAAAGAATTTTAAGCTGGTTATTGAGAACAGCTAGTGGTAGGAAATATCTAATTAGCTCACAAAAAAATTCAAGAATGAATAAATAAGTGTAATAGTTACAAGTACAAAGCTTGTTTGAATGTCATGAAAATAGAATAGTTGCAAAGTCTGGATGCATTGCAAGTAGGAGGGTTTATGTTGAAATCTTATAAAAAATATTTTTAAAATTTTGACAAAATAATAGAAATAAAAATGTTTAAGACGATAAAATAATTAAGAAGAAATGTTTAATATGAAGATGAAAAAGACTGCTTAATATTGGAAAGGCAAGGGTATATTATGATGTAAGATGGTCAACTGATGTTGGACACTAAAGTCTGAAAAAAATCCTAGTAAATGCACCCAACAGAAGTTTCTTATAACCTTACTAAGGGGCATTTTCAGTAAAGTGCAATTTAGATTTATATAGAATATGGAGTCATAAAGCTTTGAGTTTTATAGATGAATCCTTCTGAATTTTTCTTCTCTTTTACTGTAAAGATAAATATTGCCCATGTTTGCTAGTTTTTCATGATAGGTAAGCAACTAGACACTATTGCAGGGATTCTATGACTTCATGTCGGGAAGGTCACGCATAATACATGTGATATGGGTAAAGGTAGAGACACCCTTTCCAAATAAAATTCTCTATCCTTGTTTTAATTTTCATTAGTATTATCTTCATTATAGAGAGCATCTGTTATTCATGGCTGCTCACATGACACTCTCCTCCTTTCTCTTATGCCAGGAGCCCAGCTTTTAAGAACTTCATACTGTTCTTTTATATAATCATGGAATTCATTTGGCTGTGAATCTCTTACATGTATGCCTATCTCAATACTAAAATAAAATTTAGTAAAGCTTACCTACATATTTGAACAGTATTTCTAACAAGATGCATTTTTGAATAGTCTTTAGGTAAAAGTGTATATGTATTTATGTAATATCTTTTGATAGTTATCACCAGATAGACCCCTCCCCCCAAATTATATTTTTACCAGTAACTACATGGAACTCAATATCATCATTTACCTATCTGCTTGTTTTTGTTTCCTTTAAATCTTTACTAATGGGGTAAATGTTCTATTATTTTTTTTATCTGTACATTTGATTCACATTGGAATTTATTTTTATTTAGCATTTTAATTTTGCTTTATGTGATGTGTCTGCTTCTATATTTGTATAAATTTACTTATGCATTATGTATATTCATTTTTTATTTAGGTTGTACTTTTCAAAATGTTTTTCCAAATCATTGTTTGTCATTTAAATTTTACTTAAATTTTTTTAAGTATATTTAAGTTATTTTAAACAGTATATCAGTTTCTAATTTATGTTTTCTGCTTTCTGTATCCCCTTATTGAAGACTGTATATATTTCAACTATATGTTTATTCTTGTAGTATTTCTTTTTTTTTTTTTTTTTTGAGTTGGAGTCTCACTCTGTCACCCAGACTGGAGCGCAGTGGCCACTCCCGGCCACCACAGCCTCAACCTGCTGGGCTCCAGCAATCCTTCCGCCTCAGCCTTCCAAGTAGCTGGAACTACAGGTGTGTGCTACCACGCCCGGCTAATTTTTTGAATTATTGTAGAGATGAGGTCTCGCCAAGTTGCCCAGGCAGGTCTTGAACCTGCAGGCTCAGGCAATCCACTCACCTCAGCCTCCCAAGGCATGGGATTACAGGCTGAGCCACTGAGCCCGGCTCTTGTAGTCTTTCTATAGTTCATTTTTATAGTCATATTTTAAATTCATCAGTCATGATTTACTCAAGAACATATCTTTAATATTAATAAATTATATACATGTTATATATTATTGAAATGCCATAAATTATATGTTGTAACAATGGTATGTATATTATATATTATAAAATGTAATATATGTTATATATTATTAAAAAGATCCATCTTTATTATGTTTATACATGTACTTGATCTTGCTTCTAGACTTTCTGTTTATTAATCTAATCATATATCTTCATGGTAGAATAACTGAATTTTGATCATTTTTATATAGGGTATATTTTAATATTTGAAAAAAGTATATCCTTGTCTTTAATACCCACAGACTTTATGATTTGTTTCACATATATATCCTGCCACCTTAATTTTGGAAAAAAATAGATATATATTTGTTATTGACATTACAATTTATTTCCAGATTTATACTGTAAACAATACATTTAGCATGTCAGTTATCAAAACATGGCATTCTAACTCAACACTACAATGAGATACCACCTAACTTCTGTAAGCGTGGCCATTATTAATAAATCAAAAAACAGCAGATGTTGGTGAGCATGTGGAGGAAAGAAAATGCTTCTACATTGCTGGTGGAAGTGCAAGCTAGATCAACCTCTATGGAAAACAGTTGTGGTAATTCC
This sequence comes from Carlito syrichta, assembly GCF_000164805.1. NCBI lineage: Eukaryota > Metazoa > Chordata > Mammalia > Primates > Tarsiidae > Carlito > Carlito syrichta. The sequence continues at coordinate 527,184 of NW_007258432.1, read as the reverse complement.
TAAAAGAATTAAAAATTGACTTTCCAAACAATCCAGCAATCCCTCTTCTGGGAATATACCCAGAGAAACACAAATCTTTCTACAAAAAAAATACCCCCTCAGGCATGTTTATAGCCACACTATTCAATTCACACACACACACACACACAATAGCAAAAACATGGAACCAACCTTACTGCTCATTGAAAGTGGACAGGATAAAGAAAATGGGGTACAAATATGTGATGGAGTATTACGCAGCCTTAAAGAATGACATAATCATGGTCTTCACAGCAAATTGGATGGAGTTGGAGACCATCATACTTAGTGATGTACCACGGAGAACAAAGAACTGAGGACTACATGTGATTACTTCTAATTGGGACCTGTACATTAATCCCATCAGCATAAGGGAGGGATTGGTAGATGCTGGGCACTGCCAGGGGAGGGAATGAAGGAGGGGAAGCACGTAAAAACATAAAGGGGACTTGATCCCAAAACAGCTGGAGGCTCAAACTTCGCCTACATGCAGATCACTTGTGTAGTTAATCTTTACTTGTATCCCACATCTTTATAATAAAACAAAATATTGAAAAATGGCATCTTTGACCATTTTAACATTTTTTTCTAGTCCTCATAAATTTTTACAGTGTTCATTTTATAGGCACTCATGTTATAATATCTAGTATACAATATACTAGTATATATTATAGTTTCTAGTATATAATATATAATGCATTATGTATTGTTATTGTTGTATATTATATTTTATCTATTTCATTTTAAGCCAGTTATTGATAACAGAAAATAATGTTTGTTACATTCCATGGAATATGGAAAAGAAGGTTTTCCTATTATCTTCTTCCCGTTTTGTGTATTCCTCCCTGTAATTCTTTTTCTATCTCAATTGTGTCTAGGATTAGGACACATTCCCACTGAGGATTTTAATCTGTGACTAGAAATTCTTACCCTATTCTGAAATTGAAAGCAGAAATGCTCTACAGAGAGAGTAAGACCATATTGTAAGGTCAGATGTAGGGCACTGCATTTTTTCAATTCAAGAGATATAGATTTTTTGTATGTGTTTCTATAGAAGAGTACATTTGTGTATGTTTCTACATGTGTAAATACATGCAATAAGGAACATATCCAAATACATAGATATTCCTGATAGTTGGCCTTTTAATATTCTCACTGACATTTTCAGGGTGTCTATCAATACTCCCTCTTTAGGGCACAGACACTCAATAAATATTTATTAAAAATACCTAAGGTAAATAAATTCCTAAGTATTATTTTTTGGTTTACACCTTTGGTAATCAACAATTATTTATGGGTGTATTGATGAAGAGTTTGTGTGGTTTACATGATGTGAGTCTGAAGAGTTGGCTGACTATATTCTTTGAACAGTTGGTTGAATATATTTCCTAAAGAATAATGATTATACAATTAGTTAATTCTTTCACCGTCTCTGTCTATCTCAGTTTTTCTCTTCCCCACTCTCCTCTCTCTCTATAATATATAGCTTGTATATATAGAACATATTTATATATCATGATATCTACTGTGGCCCTTTTTTTCAAGGCAATGTAAAAGAGATGATGTTGGATAACAATTGTGCAGTTTGGATATTTAATATCCACTGAATTTGACTACTGTGAGAAACTCCAAAGTTTCTAATTCTATATTGACTGGTAGCTCTGCTGAGGCATCAGTTTGACTTATAAATGGCAGGAGTTGGTGTGGTAGAAGTTATTACCTAGTGAAGGAACATATAGTAACAAAATTTTTTGAATGCATGATTTATTTTGTATAAGGGGGTTGGTTGTCTTTAGCAGCATCAGATATTAGCATAAAAAGGTAACCACTTTCACTAAATACTACAGATTTTTTTATTAAGGTCTTCAGTGAAAACTACATGTATTTGGCATTATTAAATACACTTTTCTACTTATTCTTTGTCCTATCTTTGATGACGCCTGTCAGTAAGAATGTAGATATATTCATTCTGCTGTGATAATTAGTATATGCCTAATTTTAATTACTAATTCTACTTGTCACATATTTGGCATTATTTCCTGTAACACTCCATACTGAGAAGTATATTCACACTGAGTTAATTCCTTCCATTCAAATTAACATTGAAGAAAGCACAGGAGCATGCAATTCCATATAAGAGCTCTAAAAGCCAGATGCTAAAGAAACCTGCTTTCACTTGTTTGGCTCGCTTAAGTATTAAGTGATTTCCTACTATTGAGTCAAATAAATATACCAAACATTACCTCAAAGAAATGGAATTCAGTGATTCTTAATTTGATATAATGGCTTTTTTCTCATTGATTTTTGCCCATGGCATCCTTCCAGCTATAAATGTAAAATAATTGAATGCATATAGCCAAGAATTAAAAATGCTACAAATGTACCATGTACATGAGAATTAGTAAAACCAAGTAATGCATGGCACGAAATGTCATTAAAATAAAATCACACAATTTTTAAACTCATTAAATCCAATAGGAACATGATGCATGGTCTTTCAATAGTCATTTATTTATAAGTATATATAAAGCTGCAAATCAAAGAGAAACATCTATTTACAATAAAATGTTTCTTTTCTCTCTCATCAGCCCAGCAAGGTAGACAAACACAACACATAATTTACCATGTGCTGAACTCCCCTTACTCTATTTTTGTTACCTCATTTATGGAAAGACTAATCAAATATGCAACTAAAGGTGGAAGTTTCCTTTTTAAAATGAAGAAAACACTGGAAAATAGTATATGTTTAACTACAGAAAATAATTTTTAAGCACCATTTCTTCTATAAACATCTGCTGCATGATAATATATTGACTTGTTATTTAACCTTTTCATTCTTTTTGAAAAGTCCATCTTAGTTAAAATACCTCTTTTATACAGCTAAATGAGTTTTCTCTTTAAAGAAAATGTATCAGATAGAAATATTTCAATTTACATATCTAGAGTGGTAATGTAAGACAATTTATTTTCTTATTTGCTTACTACGATTTTACATCTTACTACAAGGTCTTTAGAAGTAGCCACAATGATATGATATGAACAATTTGATGTTATTGATTAGAACAAAAAATTGTCTTTATAAATGTATTTTCATGAAATCATACCTTTTTCTAATTCTAGCATTTTTTGGCAACAAACTAACATACTGTTACGAAAATAAGTCAACTCTCTCAAAAAATAATTTGGTAATAAACAGTGCTCTGATTAAAGTGCTGCGAGTTAGCATTCACTAGAGGGGCACAATTTAGGGTGTACAAAAACTCAGTAGTCAATATAAATATTTAAATTGAATAGCCTTTAAAATCAAATGTAATGCAAAAAACCCCATGATGAGCAAAATACCAAATTTTAAAAGATCTGATCCTATATTTGCATGACTGTTACACTCTGATCTCTGTCCTGCTAATGACAATAGACATTTGCTGATATTTTTTAAAGCGAGCTTTAAAATAAAATTGTTTTTATTTTCAAACATTAAATAGCAAAATCATGGTATTAAAAATCATTATCATTCGTGGCAAAAAATAAAAAGAGAAAGAGAATGCTAATTCTATATTTGAGATTGGAGAGAAATGGAGATTCCAATAATAAATTAATTTTTTAAAATGTCATTGTATATATTTAATGTGTACAATATGATGCTTTGATATACATATAGAGTTAAATGGTTACTACAATAAAGCAAATTAATGCATTCATCATCTCACATAGTTACGAGTGTGTATGTGTGTGTGTCAGATCTTCCTAAAATATGCTTTTAGCAAAATCCCTCATTACAATAGAATGTTATTCAGTATAATCATTATGTACATTAACTCTCTAGATTGTTTATCTTCTACATCTGCTACTTTGTGTCATTTGACTGACACTTCCTCAATTCCTTCTCCTCCCCAACACCTAATAACTGTTGTTTCTCTTTCTTCCAGCGTTTGACTATTTATTTTCTTTTTAGATTCTACATGTAAGTGAGATCAAGCAGCATCATATTTTCTGTCTGGTTGTTTTTTCCTTACCATAATGATCTCAGGTTCATCCATGTTGTGACCAATATCAGAATTTATTTTTTTTAAAGTTTGAATAATATTCCATTATATATGTATATTCACACCACAATTTATTTGCCCATCGATGGATACTTTGTTTCCATATCTCAACTATTGCTAAGAATGTTGCAAAAAATATGAGAGTATAGATATTTTTACAAGGTGATGATCTCATTTTGGTGCAGTGTTGGAGAAGAGTGAATTCTTGTACATATTTGGTGGGAATATAAATTGGTGCAGTCATTGTGAAAAGTGATGTGAAGATTTCTCAAGAGATGTTAACATAGAACCACCATATGACCCAGCAATCCCTCTTCTAGGTATACAACCAAGAGAAATTAATTTTGTAAAGACTAAATGTAATAAAATTCATGAATTGCTAATTTTTGCTTTCTCTTCATTAGTCATTCAAATAAAAATCAGCTCACATACATGATTCATTTGTTTATATTTTAAAACATATAGCTTATTTATACTATTAAGTATTTACATTAGACATAATTTATTAATCACTAATTTTTACTTGGCTAACCCATTCTTTGTGTTTCCCCCAAATTCATAATTTTCTCTCTGAGAATCATCTGAAAATTTCAACCATAAATGAATCAATAAGTAACCAAGAAAGCTAGTCACATTACTTAAAGGACAGTCAATATTTTATTCAAAAAATGATAGGAGTTTTTTGAATTGCTTAAGTAAATCACTTTTTACCATCTTAATTTCCAATAAAACATTGACTTTATTTTGATTGTCAACTATCAATTATTTTTATGTCATTGCATGGTGTATTTGGCCTGATGGCAAAATTATATTGTTTAAAATCTTCTTGAATTACTTTGATAAAATTATATTTTAAATTGTTTAAAAGAAGAAAACAGATTTAGGAAACAAGAGGACTCAGATTGGAAATATACTAAATATGGAAGGTCTGATTTTGTTAAAGGATTACTAAAATAGAGTTTCTAATAAAAATCAGCGATAGTAGAAATAACTTCACTGAAAGCAGCCGGTTGCCTTAGAAACAAGATACATTCACTCTGATGCTGATTGAAAGGAACATATCTCAAAACTAACACAGGCCACAGTGGAAGGGTATCTTTGGGAATCTTTCTTTTCGCCAACTTTTCTGTCCTAGTTAAAGATGGAGAGATTGAAAATCGGGCAGGCATGAAGATATTACAAATGAGAAAATTCTTCTTAACCTCAGCTATTATTGGCAGAGGGAGATTCAGACACCATGTAGTCCAAGTGTTAGGACAACTATTTTATCTAAAATATAAAATTTACAATGGAATGGTAAATAGATTTCAAATTAAGTACTGTCCTTAATTAATTTGGTTGTGAATACCTGAAGTGGCAACACAGTCAGCTTCCTTGAAAATGGCATAAAAGAATGCAATCGTTTAGAAAAAAAGTCACCAATTTAGGGAACAAAGTTGCAAGTATTAGTGTTGCCTGCTTTTTTTTTTTTTGAGTTGGAGTCTTACTCCATTGCCCAGACTGGAGTGCAGTGGCCGCTTCCAGCCACCGCAGCCTCGACTTCCTGGGCTCTGGTGATCCTTCCCCCTCAGCCTTCCAAGTAGCTGGGACTACAGGCGCGCACTACCACGCCCGGCTAATTTTTGACTTATTGTAGAGACGAGGTCTCGCCAAGTTGCCCAGGAGGGTCTCGAACCTGTGGACTCAGGCAATCCACTCACCTCAGCCTCCCACGGCGCGGGATTACAGGCTGAGTCACCGAGCTCGGCTGTTGCCTGCTTTTTAACATGAGCAGGGAGAGCACACAAGAATCAAAAGATTTTTCAGCAAAAATCAGCAAAATGAAATAATGATGTATGCGAGAATTAGAAAACCCCAGCCAATTAGTGTTGTCTGTACTCAAAGTTTCTAACCTGGAGCTGTTGCTCTTACCCTCAATTTCAATACACAAACACACCAATTTCTGGTTTTGTAATAAGGAAGAATGCAGAAAAACTTAGCTCACTTGCACTACCTTTCAGGATTCAGCTACAAAGGCAATCGTTCCTTTAGCTTTTGAATACATTCTTTAAAATTTTATGTTCACGTTGTCTACGAAGAATACATTTAGTAAGTTAGTAAAGCTTACATGATTTTAATTATGTAATTTGATTGGGAAGTCGACTGGTATTGAGGTCTCCTCAACCTGCTCATCAGAGAAAAGACAGCAGGCCAACTACCAGCATGTGAGTCAACTACTTTCTCATGAGAACAAAAGTAACTTCCAGAGGAATGCTAGATTCTGGGGCATGGGCTTGTTTTACAGATTTATTTATTAGGATATTTGGTGGTGAGCAAAATTGTATTGAATTCACAATAATGAAAATATTTGTAATGCAAAAATAATATATTGATGGTTTCCCAACATTTCACAGTTTTCCCTCAATAAAAATAACATAGAACAATGATGTATAAAGCAGATGAATATGTAGCTATCTTAGTTGAATCAGAAATGGAGGACAGAGTGTCTCAAATGTTCAGTCTTCTGCCTCCACCCACCCAAATTGCAACAGCCTCAGAATTAGTTTTGTGATGTCCCTTTTGAGATGAGAATCATTGGAAACCAGGTAAAGAAGGAGTTTTGAACTTTTCTCTATGCAAATGTCAGACCTGTTTTGAATCAATGGAGATGTTAAAATCCAACAATATCTTCTTTTTAACTTCAAAACTATTACCAACGAAAACAAAACAAAAATAGGTCACTATGTGGAGAATATGTAGGAGCAGATGTAAACTTGGAGTAGGGAAACTAATTAGAAAGCTAAACAATCCAGAGAGGAAGGAATTGTGATAAAAATCATGATAATGGCAACATTGGACAAAGTGGGAGAATGGCAGAAGAGTAAACAGGTTCCAGTGAAATGTGGTTGGCAGGATTCAGAGCGTTGTAGGGTTCAGAGCATTCCAGGGGTTTACTGGAGATGGGAAGGGTAAGGAGAAAAGACAAATCGAGTAGGAACTTTTCTCCCATTTTGCATGTAAGTGCTTAAAATAATGTAGCTTAAAGAATAATTAGGACTGCAGTCAAGGAAATTTCACTATACAGCATAGTAGGGAAGGAGCTGAGGAGACAGCGTGTTCTGACCTCGTTCTCTCCCCATCATCTGATATTCTCCAGACCCAACAGGAACTGGGAAAAGGAGTTCTAACTATTCAGTTTAATGTAAATTTACTTCCCAGGCCACAGAGGAGGGAAAGAAGAATAGGGAATGGATATGGAAGAGCAAATGAAAAATACTCAACACAACTGCTCATTTCAAGGATGTGATACTCTGAATATTTTATGTATTTGTGATGTCATTTCATATATTCCTCCAGTAACCACCTCTTATGTGTTTTGAAGCTAAACTAGTTTTAGAATCATCTTTTATTCTTTATGCTTTAATTTACATAATAAAATGAGTTCACTGATCATACTCTTATTGGCACTCTGAATTGCCATAACAGCCTTTCATTTTCAAACATATCTTGTGTGTTTCTTTTAAATTTTGGCTGCATAATTTCCACTTAGCCTCTGTACCCATGTGTCATTCTGCTCTTTCAATTTCCATAGATAACTTTCTGTTCTCTCTCTTGACTAACGTTCTATTTATAATCCTTACTAGGTTTATTGACTTTTACTTATAAAATTATAATCTGCCCCATAGTTTTCTCTTTTGTCACATAAAAATTGTGAATCCAAAACAAAATACACATTTCAAAAGGTTATATTTCCAAAAGATATATTTCAACTCAGTTCTCTAATTTTAGATAACTGGATTGAGATATATTGATAGAAAATGTGCTCTAAAACACATACCATTTAAATAAGATTTTCATTACTTAGTAATTAGTTGTATTTGTGTCCTCAAGGATATAGCTAATGTCAACAGATTAATGCATATATCTTTTTTCTGTGTAGAAACTTTACTGGGTATTTGTGCATTACAACTTCTCAAAATGTTATAGTATCTCAGTATTTTACAAATGAGGAAAGTGAGACTCGGAAGTGATAAATATGCTGCCCAAGACCATCAGCTAAAAAAAATGACAAGATAACAATTCAAGACCGATTTACTGGCTCCACAATTTGTATACAGTTCACTTTTATAAATATTTAAGGTGCATGTAAACAGGCTCTTACAATCACACTTTTAGAGGGAAACATATTGGTAGTTCTTTCACATTGCTATGATAAGAAAACTCCAGGTTTCTAAATATGTGTAAAAAGGAACTGCTCGTGGAAAGAAAAATAGCAGGTACATACCTTATCAGTCTTTTACAAGAAAATAATTGGACAGCAGAGAGAGATATAATAGGTCACCTCGAAAAAGGACAGCATTTACAAGAGAACATGGCATGATAAGAACAGTGATATTATGAGCTTGCAACTGTTGTCACCCATCATATTGGGAATACAAATAAGGACAAGATTTCAGAAAGGACAGGTGTAGGTGAAGCTGGATTTAACTTATAAGAGCTTGTTAAAGGTTTTCACTGAGATTTTCTCAGAATGTGTTTCTTTTCACCAAAAGCAATTAAACAAATAACTCAGCGTCATAGGTAAGGCAGATACAGATGACTCCAGGTCTAGCAATAGATGGCAGACATCATGTCTGTAATCAAATCAAAATCTCCTGAGTATCATGAAAGTAACCAGAGCAGCTGCCTTTGAATTCTGCCAAAGAGACAGATGCTGTTGGAACATCCCCTTTCTCTGCTGTCGCCTGAGTCCCAGTAGGGCATGATTGTCATGCCATTCCACTTGTATTTTATTATTTTACTCATAGCCACATTTTACTCAGACTATTAAAACTTTGATGAAAATTAAATGCCGTGTGTTCACATTAGACTATCACTAGTATCTTCATTCTCTGTGAAACATTCTAGTCTAAGAAGAATCTGACTCAAGTTTCACTGAAAACATTCCCTTCTTAGCCATTCAAATACTATTTTCTTTTAATTTAGCACTAGTATTGTGAAGGACAAAGGTCTCAGTTCTATAACAGCTAAATGAAAAGTATTCAAACCTGTGGTCACTAGTCATAAGAAGTTTTTACATCAAATGACATTTAAAAATATGTCACACGTACCAGGGAGGTAGTTTTATTTATCAAGGACATTTAGTAAATGACATTTTTCCTATGTGCATTCACAGGCACTGCTTTAAATTAAGACAAATTGTTCCCTAATACTTGAGGAAAAATTTCAAGTCATGCTATTTCAATCAGGTGCCAAGAAGATTTAAAAAGAAAGTAATGTAGCCCAATTTTCTAAATTGTGTCTGCAAACTACATTTTTAGTTTGTTTTACTCTTGAGATTTTAAAAATGTTTAAAGTTGAATAAAAGAACATATAATCATAAAAGTCAAGGATTCTAAGCCTATAGTTTAGGAAATTGAAATTATCAGTTGGGCTATAACAGAGTACATAATATCATATTTTTTAAAAAATGAAATTATTGACATATCTTATGCTTACATGTATTCAAATATCATATTACTTGCACTTAAATTAGTAGTTTTAAGAATGAGGAATTTAATATAAGTATTAAGGTCATGGGTATTGAGCCAGACTGCCAGGCTCAAAGTATGTATCTGCCATGTAATCAGTGGAAAACTTTGCCATGATGTTTTAATTTTTTATATCTCTCTTCATCTGCAAACTGGGCATATTTGTGTGCATAACACAGGAATATTATGAATACTAAATGAGTTAATTATGTAAAGTACTTAGAAGAGCCTCTGCTTTATAATAAATGTACTATTTTTTCCGATAATTTTTTCTAATAATTGCCCAATAACTTTTTTCAAAATTAATTTTAAGCCACATGAGTATGTATCTTTGTGTATAAGTATGGTAATAAATGTTTAGAACATATTGTTTTCTCAGTCTCTTATCTGCTTTTCTACCAAAAATGTGATTTGGTTTTTGACTACTGAGACTCACTGGGGCAGATAATAAATAAAATAAAAGGTACAATAAAAGGTAGGCATGGAATTGGAAGTAAGTGAAGGAGGCTCAGTTCCTCTCTCTATCACAGGTAAACCCTGGTCCCATAAGTTCACATCCTTATTTGTAGAACTAAAGGGAGGGGCTGATAAGTAGATGACATTGTTTTTAAAAATCTAAAAATGTAATTTGACTTTTACTTTTCAACTTTTCAATGAGATGTGTCTTAATTTCTAAAATATAAAGATATTAAAAACATAACAGAGATATATACGATAATCTATTTTCTTATATTAAAAATCTAATGTATTGATGTTCTTTTGAAAATTCTACAATTTACTGTTTTTACATAATGTTATGCTATGTGCTAGTTTAATTAATTATTGAACATATTAAATTAAAAACCAAGAAAACAATTAATTAATTGAACATAGATAACAGTCATTTGAATTCATTATATTAATAGAAACTGTAAATTAAAAAAATTTGTTTTGAACACACAAAATCACAAAAGAAATTTATGACACATAGCAGATATTTAAAAGTTTAAATGTGAAAAGTTGTTTGTGGATAAACTCACAAAGGAAAGTAATATGGGTCAGAAATATATCTGTCATAGATTGAAGTTTTAAGGCATACCTTAAAGAAGAAACCCATTCCTCCAAGTAGTTTATGTCTACAAATTGTTATACTCATCTTGATTAGTAACCTGTAAATAAAATAATTCACAAAGAAAAATATGTGGCACTGCACACACACTTCTTAATATTCTCTCTCTCTCCTTATCTTTGTGTGTGTATAATAAATAAGCCACACAATCCCAAAATATACTAGGAAAATAAAACAAGATTTCTCATTACAAAAGCCTTTATTATGTCCACTCTAAATGCAATATAATTTGATTTATAGCAAATTTTGATTTAGTCCTTTTTAGAGTTTTTTTTTTAACTTCTTGTTGTTCTACTAAGTTCATATCAGTTTTTAATCATACTGACTTGGCCCTTTAAATGTCATGCCTAAACATTATATTTCAGAAGAACTTGCCTCATAATCTAATTGTCTTTCATCTCGAGTTTAAATATCAGGTTATTTAGCAACAATGACATTTTTAGTGAGTATCAATGTCATTTATTGATTATGACCTATGTACCATGGAATGAGTATAAGTGAATCAGTGTTAAGATAGCAATATCTGTAATAGCAAAAAGAAAGTTATTTATCTTGAATTGATGTAAGTGCAGATTTGAAAATATTACTTCTGTTAGGATTTATATTAGTTATCTTTTACTGTGTAACAAATTACTCTAAAAAGTATAGGTTTAAAATAGCAAACATTTATTATCTCAGTTTCCTTGGAACAAGGTTTCTGAAAACCGCTTTGCTCTGTATCAAGGTCTCTTCCAAGACTGTAGTAATTGGGGCTGAGATTTTCTTGTCTGAAATCTCACTTCCAAGAAGGATTGTTGGCAGAGTTTAGACCTTCACTGGGTACTGGCAAGAAACATTAAGTTCCTTGCCACATGTGCCTCTCCACATAGCAGCTCACAATATGGCAGTTGACTTCCCTAAGGGTGAGAAAGTGAGAGAAGATGGAAGGGCAATACAGAATCAGTTTTCATAACCCAGTTACAAAAATATCAACTCATCACTCGCTGTATTCATTAGAAATAAATGAAGAGAATCAGTAGGACTAGCCCATACCCAAGGGGAGGGGATTAGATAAGGGCTTGCAAATCAGGAAGTAGATTTTATCTGGAACCAATCTAAAGGTTGTCTACTACAGGACTGCAGCAACCATGTGGGGTACTGTGTATTTAGTGCTTTGAGTTTTGTTTCATGAGCATTTTTACATTAAAAGACTATAAAATTCTATTGAATTACTAGATTGATGTTAAAGTTTTTAGAAAATTAGGAATCTAGCCAGTTTTATATTTTGCCACAATTTCAAAGAAAAAGATGAAAATGATTCCATCTTACTGCTTTTCATCTCAATTAGAAACATAATTACTTGTGCTCCAATGATTTCTCATAACTGCCTGTTTTATGTAATTGTTTCATAATTGCATAGAAATACTGAAATCTAACAGAAACAGATTCAGAAAGACAGGTTGCAAATACTACATGAATTATTATTTTGTAGCTATATTATAGATTCCCATCTGTTTGGGCTCTTCAACATTGTTAATTTGTTGATTGTGCTTATTATTTTAAAGTAAAATTTATGCTGTATGAGTATGTTCTACAAAATTGTTAAGTTGTAGTTTTTTGTTTTTGTTTTTTTAGTTTAGATTTTATAAAGTTTAGTAGATAGTTATTACTGGTCTTAGAATATCTAATATCTCCATTTACATGTGGAAGAAAAATTGTATTTATAGCTATATGAATGTAGTCCAAACATTGTTGTGTTTGAGAAAAATGCAGTTCTCATGGAATTGTCACAAAAAAAATTCTGTGTCGTCTTGGCCCAAATTATTATTCTTTAAGTAAGCCTTCATGTGGTCTTAAACTTTTCAAATACATGAATATTTCTATTATATAAGTTATTTTAGGTCAAATGTTCTAAATTTTTTCAAAAAAGAGAAAATATAGGAATTTTTTCTAAATAATAAGCAATTGTCATTTTACAGGGCTTATACTTTTGTGAAACATTCTAAGATAAAGTATAACATATTAAACTGTGTTTTTCATATTCAAATCCTTAGATCATGATTACTTTTTCATTCATGATACATGAAGCTTTAGATGACCTTAATATTTTTTAAAATCCTGAACATATTGATGAAGAATGGAGAAATCTCTTGAGATGATAAAGCCTGTAGATAGAAGAAGTTGGAGCTAAGGGTTAGAAATGATCAGCTTGAATTAGGCAGTGTTGAATATAAGAAGTTTATTAGTTAATTAAGTGGAGATATTTAACAGGCAGTTGAATATGAGATGAGCATTAGGAGAGAGGCCCTGGTAATCATTACCACAAAAATGGTATGTACAGAAAGAGAACTAATAAGATCCTTTTAAGTATTGTCATATGTAGATAAGATAGGAAGAAATATGCAAACCATCTAAGAATGTATGACCAGTATTGTCAGAGAACAGAGACTTGTATACAAAAATTCAAGTTAAGGATGTGCTTCAAGAATCAGTAACTGCATGATCTATATATATAGACACAGATAGGTATATAAGATGAAGACTGAAACTTGACCTTGAATATAGTGATATCGATGTCATTGCTGACATTGGTGAGGTATATTTCACTGTACTAATGATGAAATTAAATTACATATTAAAAATGAATTATAAATTTAGGCAGAACACAGACAAAAAGAATAAGCCAGAATAAGTATGTGAAGAAAGGTGAGAAGACTTGCAACCAGCAAGAAGAACACATGATAGTACTGAATTAGGGAAGAGCATTGAACACATAAAACCTAGAAAGGAAACACTGACTTCTGTGTGTCAGACACTGCTTGAGCTAACAAGTTGGGAGTAATTGGCAGATTTAGCATCAGATCACACACATCAAATGCCTCTGTTATGTCAATTTTTTTGAAGCTACTTTTGGGTGATTGTAGTCATAAAAAGGAAGTATCCTTGTAAAACCCGATGTACAACAGGAAATGAAAATGGCAATGTCCAGTTTAAATCCCAAATTTAGCAAGATATACAATATTCAACAGGCGCACACATCCACCAGAAAAAAAAATGTAGAAATAGACATGAAGTTTTGTATGTTGTAAGCATGGGAAAAGGGTAGAGATGAAAAAAGAATCAAAAGGTGGGTAAGATCTGCCTCCTACCAACATCTCAGGATAAACATTTTTAAGCTTTCCTATCAGCTAAAAAGATAAAATATAATAGTTACATACAAATTGATACACAAAGTTCCAAACATAGCCAAAGCTAATTTAATATTTTAACATTTTCCATATCATTATCTACCAAAAAGCATATGAATTGGGAGAGAAGATATTTTGCCTAGTTTACCCAATAGATTAAAAAGAATTAGAAATTAATAACAAAATTTCTAAATAAGAGTTCAGACACTAATTATCGGTAACTTTAAATCAGAACACTTCAAGATCACAAAAAGTAATAAAACACAATATTGGGTGTTCATAAAAGAGCCAAATCTGATATCAGACTAAAAAGACTAAAAACTGAATGCTCAAAAGCCACATGTAAGAGCACTCTTCTCACACTTCTCTGTTGTATTCTGTACCATTCATCTGTATGAGGTTTCATATGCCTTCTAGCAAAAAGAAGAATGTGGGAAATAGTATAGAGTAGTAAAAGAGAAAAGTTTCTAGTCCAGGTATACTAATTCAAAATGATGACCTTGCAGTCACACTAAAATGTTTTTATTCCTCACTGGTATAAATCTTATAGAATTATGCTGTCCAATATAGTAACTATTAACAATGTATAGGCATACTACTGTTGCAGAAAGTTACATTGGATAGTACTGCTATAGAATTAATGGACTATGAAAGAGTATCCGTTTCCTTACTAAATATTATACTGTATGGCTATAGTAATCTTTTTTCTAGGTTACTTTATTTTCTACAGTATGCTGTGTAAACATACTTGTAGATAATTTGCATATAATGCACATTTTTTAAAAAATCCAGGTATATAGAGAACACATATGTGATGAATGATGCTTTATAATCGAACGGTAAGGTGGTGAACATTTTAGTAAATGGTATTTAAACATCTGCACACTATAGGAAGAAAAATAAAATTCAACTCCTACAAAGGTAGACCTCAGATGAAATTGAGATTAATTATGAAACATGCAAACCTAAAAAATGAGACAAAAAATATGAAATACCTGGAAAAGGAGAATTTTTAAGCAATCTTCAAAGCACAAAATATCAATAAATATATATTCCATTATATCAAAGCAATATATATATTCAATGAAAAATATCCTAGATAGAATTAATTTTTAACAACCTGTTAGAATCATACAGGTCTCAAAATGACAATTCATAAACACCACATGTACACATAAAATGCCTCCAAATAGGACAGTGTCAGGAAGATGGCAGCTGAGCCAGTCAAACTATGTGAGGCCCAGTGTGAGTGAATGAGTGTATGGAAAATTTTGTGTACATGCTGGTGAGTAAGTGGGCATATGAGTGACTGACTGAGTGAGGGCTAGGAAGCTAGCGGCCAGGGCTTTCCTGGTGCAGCAACAGGTGCTGGCAGCTTTTCGACTTGGACCCTACCAATTCCCAGGACACAGAAGCCAAGCACCATTATTTTTTACTCAACAAAATCCTTCCTGGGAAGAAAATGCTGGGAGAGACTGACTAAGTGGGGGCTCATGAGAAAGTGGCCAGGGCCCTCCTGGTCCCTAACACTTCCCAGGTCTCAGAAGCTAAGCACCTTTTTTATTTTTTGAATTGGAGTCTCACTCCATCAACCAAGCTGGAGTGCAGTGGCATGCTCACGGCCCCACTATCATTGATCTGCTGGGCTCAGGCAATCTTTCTGCCTCAGCCTTCCAAGTAGCTGGAACTACAGTCACACAGTACCATGCCTGGCTAATTTTTTCACTTATTTATTGTAAAGACGAGGTCTTGCCAAGTTGCCCAGGTTGGTCTTGAACCCATGGGTTCAGGCAATGCACTCACCGAGGCCTCCCAACGTGCTGGGATTACAGACTGAGGCACAAAGCCCGGCCACCTTTTTTTTTTTTTTTTTAATGGACAAAAGTTTTCCTGTGAAGAAGTGTCAGGGAAAGACTGCTGGCTCCAGGCTTTGCCTCACCACTGCAGTGCCTGACCAGACGCTGGAAGCAAGGGCTGCAGAGAAAGTCCAGGGGCAGAGTTCCATCAGAGAAGATGAAAGAGGCACTCCACCATCATCTTGAAAATGGGGCAGAAAAGTGCTCTTCCTTGCTCACAATGGAGCAACAGACCTAATCTCTGTGATTGGTGGATCAACTACTCAGGAGTTGATCGTAACCCAGAGGGAACATCCTGGAAGCACAAACTTGGGAGGGACATGATGAGTGCTGAGTCTCAGGTGCCCACCCTCCAGGATCAAGGGTGTGAAAAGAAAAGGATGAGGAAGAATTCCAAAGAGATCAGTGGTGAGTTTGGGACTGACCCTTCTCTCCTCTTCCCCAGCAATCCTTTGAACATCAGACCCACACAGCTGAGGCACAACTGAGAGGTACAAACCCAGGCAGAGACTGGATGTCAATCACAATAGGAGAATTCCATTCCGGAATAGACCTGGCTGGGGCACACCCTGCGAGTACATATCTGGGGAAGAGATAATAATACACCCCCTCACTGGAGATCTCCCTGACCATACAAGAGTGGGAGAGGAGGACTGCAGCTCCACCCACTCCCACTGCCCCTGCCCCTCATCTTTCCTTTTTCTGGACACTGGGGAGAGAGTGAAAGAGGCAGGAAGCTCTGCAGGAGATCGCAGAGCCCATGAGAGGAATAATTACAAAACCTGCCACAAGAGGGCAGGGTTTTCTTTTTCCTTTTTAAAATTTATATATATATATATATATATATATATATATATATATATATATTTTTTTTTTTTTTAATTTTACCTATTTGTTAGTTCATCTATGTAAAAAAAATATTTTTCCTTTGTGCATGAATGGATATATGAGTGTTTGATCTGCATCCCCCATTTTTTTTGTTTTCTTTTCTTTTACTTTTTCTTCTTTTGTTTTTTAGTTATCTGTTTATGTATGTATATGAATGATTGAGTGTTCATCTTTCAGTTTTTTGTTGCTGTTGGTTTTTGCTCCTTTGTTCTACTTTTTTTTATTTTTTAGTGTAAGATGCATGTGAAAATATATGTGTGAGGGTTCAATCTGAATTCCTTTTTGTTGTTGCTTTTTTTTCTGGTCTTTATTTTTTTTCCTCTTCCATTCATTTTGTGCTAGGAGTCTGTATGTTTAGTTTTCCTGTTTTGTTTTTGTTGTTTGTTTGTTTTGTTTCACTTTGTTGTTATTCCAGTTTGTGTGTGTGTGTGTGTGTGTGTGTGTGTGTGTGTGTGTGTGTGTTCAATTGGTTTGGGCTATAATTTATGCTTTCATTGTTCTGTGTTTCTTTTCTTAATTCTTGTCCATCTTATTTCAATCTATTTTTCTCTGTTCTCCTCATTGCTATCACTGTATCTTGGACTCAGGGGGTACACACACATACTCATTGCAGTGTCATATAGAGCGGTGGTGGGGAGTGGGTCTCCTGGAACACACACCACAATCAGTGAACATTGTGATTTGCAAGTAGTTTCAGAATCTAACTCACCACTTCCTACCTTATTCATCTTTCAAAACTACAAGAGACTTTACAGCTTCCCATCCACAGACCTGTTTCAAAATAGAACAAATCCAGAGCCTGGATCAGGGAAGAAAAAAGGCTGAGCAAACATCAAGTAAGAAAGCGTCTCCCACTGACTCTGAATAACAGAACTAAAGAGAAAAGCAAGAGATCTGTCACAAATGAGAAAAAGCTAGTGAAAGACCACAGGTAATTTCAAGTGTAACAAAGAGAAAACAAGTGAAAAATCAGAACTCGTAGCCCCAAAATAAAAGGCACCAACAACTGGCCCCAGAATATGACAGGGATTAGAGAATGGAGAAATAGAGTAAATTATACTCAAGAAAGACAAGATGCAACTCTGAAAGAACTTGTAACAGAGATTTTGGCAATAAAATATTTCATTCAGGGAATAAATGACAAATGACATGCATGGAAAGCAGAAATAATCTGGCAGAAGAAAAAAATTTCAGAACTTGAAGATCAGAACATGGAATTAACCTGATCTGTAAAAAAAAATAGAAATAAAACTCAGAAAGAAGGGACAAAGCCTACAAGAATGTATGACTATATCAAGAGACTGAATCTCCACTTGTTAGCGCAAAAGAAAAGGGATATGGAGAACACCTTGGTGCAAGTATTATAATAGGTAGTCCAAGTGAACTTTCCTCACCTCACCAGAGATGTGACCCCCAAACACAAGAGATACAGAGAACCCCCATAAGATATCAAATGAGGAAATCAACCCATAGACACATAGTAATTTGCCTATACAAAGTAGGTACAAGAGAAAAAATCCTAAAGGCAGCAAGAGAGAAAGGTCAGACTACCTACTGGGGAAAACCATTCAGAATTGTAGCAGACCTGTTGGCAGAGATACTACAAGCAAGAAGGGACTGAAGTCCAATATTCAAAGTCCTCAAAGATAAACAATTTCAACAAAGAATTACCTATGCAGTCAAACTTAGCTTTATCAGTAATGGAGAATTAAAATCCTTCCAAGACATTGAATCCCTAAGAGATTGTGCAGCTTCTATACCAGCTCTACAGGAGACATTTAAAAAACTGTTAAGAGCCAGGCTCAGTGGCTCAGCCTGTAATCCCACGCCTTTGGGAGACTGAGGTGAGTGGATTGCCTGAGCCTGCGGGTTCAAGAACTGCCTGGGCAGCGAGACCTCATCTCTACAATAAATCAAAAAATCATCTGGGTGTGGTAGCGCATGCCTGTAATTCCAGCTACTTGGAAGGCTGAGGTGGAAGGATCACCAGAGCCCAGCAGGTAGAGGCTGTGGTGGCTGGGTGTGGCCACTACACTCTAGTCTGGGTGGCAGAGTGAGACTCCAACTCAAAAATTTAAAAAAAAATTAATAAATAAATAAAAAGCTATTGAGCCCAGAAAAATAAAAAAAAGAAAGAAAGACCACACACTACCCAAGAGAACAGCAGAGCACTGAATCAACAGAGAATACATTGCAACAACAAACTTGAAAACACACACATACATCAATCCCACAGCCAAAAGAAAACAAGTAAATCAAGACAAAACTTTATAAGAACCTCATGACAAGAATAAGCAATCACATTTCAATAATCAGCTTGAATGTTAATGGACTAAAGGCACCATTGAAAAGACACAGGATGGCAAGCTAGATAAGAAACCATGACCAATTATTTGCTACATTCAGAAAACTCATCTCATCACAAGGGATGCACATAGACTTAAAGTTAGAAGATGGAAAATGAGTTTCCAGGCAAATGGTCCACAAACAAAGGCAGGAGTCATGATCTTAATATCAAACAAAACAACCTTTAAGCTATCAAAAATTTAAAAAGATACAAAAGAACACTACATAAAGATAAATGGTTCAATCCATCAATAAGAAATATCCATCCTAAACATATATGCTCCCAACACAGAAGCACCAGCATTTATAAAGTAACTACGAAGTAAACTAAAAAAAGATATTGATTCTAACACTATTATAGTAGGTGACTTCACTAGCCCACCAACAGCCCTAGATAGATCATCAAGACAAAAAATCAGCAAGGAGATTCAGAACCTAAATGTGATACTTGACCAAATGGACTTAATAGATGCCTACAGATTTTTCCACACAACAGCCATAGAATATACATTCTATTCATCACCAAATGGAACATACTCTAAGATCAATCACATTCTTGACCATAAATCAAGCATAAACAAATTCCATAAGGTTGAAATATTGCCATGCATCTTCTCAGACCACAGTGGAATAAAAATAAATATCGACACCAATAACATATCCCCAAAGCCCAAAAAGACATGGACAATAAACAGCATATGCTGAAAAACTACTGTGTCAGCACTGAAATCAAAGCAGAAATGAAAAGATTTCTGGAAACAAAATGAAAATGAAGAAACATCTTACCAAAAACTCTGGGAAGCCATGAAAACAGTTCTAAGATGGGAATTTATATCTCTATGAGCACACATCAAGAATATGGAAAGGGATGCTGACAAGATGGTGATTGGACAGGTTGGACTGTGAGAGTCTCCCCAAAAGCACATGTCCATAAAGACTTCTGCATGAGTAGGCATGTGCTGCTGGAAGAGTGAAAGTCTATTTGAGAGGAAATTCAGGTTCATGCACCTGGGACCCCCTTCTGAAGGTGACTGCAAGCCCCCACCGTCCTGAGATTGGAGCTGCAGTCATGCAAGATTGCCTGCTGTTCTAGGAACTCTCCTGAGAAGAGCGTGCCAAATCCAATGAATTTTCATTGCGTGGCACCTGGCCCACACTATCACTTGTTATGGTAAGTCAGCTGGAGCCATGGATGCAGTCAGGGGAGAGAGAAAATTGGGGAGAGTTGGAGAGGGGACACAAGCCTGGTGAAGAAACACCAACTACAGCCATTTTCTCTGTCCCAGGACCAGGCAGAGACCTGCATTGCCTGCCCAGTTCCACTCAACTCCACCCAGCCTCCAACTTGGGACCTAAGTTAATCTCACCAAACTGGGAGAGACAGAAGTCCCTCTCCCATGCTGGAACAGACACAGACAGGTCAGATCTGAGTGGCAGACTTGACAGGCAGCAAGCCAGGTAAGTCCAGATCTGATCCACCCTCCTTCCACAGTAGGCCTGGGGTATCTAGCCCAAGCTTTAATCAGCCCTATCAGCCTGAGCTGAGAGATACAAAAGATACACTACATAAAGCTGAAAGCTAGAGTTCAGAGCTGAAAAAAAGTTGGACTTCCAGAATGACCTCAGAGCAAGTTTAGTTCCTTGTTTTTACTTTTATTTGTTTAGTTTTTGTCTGTTTGTTTTGTTCATTTTTGTTTGTTTTTTGTTTTAGTTTTTTCACTTTTTCATTCTGTTTCTGATAACATGTTCGTACTTGCTTTGTTTCTGCTATTTTAATGAATTTTTTTTAGACTTCTTGTTTGTGTATGGGAAGACTACATCAATAGGGAGGTTTTAGTTGGTTTGTCTTTTTGTATGATTGTCTGTATGTTTTAGTTTTTTTTTTACTCTTTTCTGTCTTTGTGTCTCTTTTCATTTGTTACTTGGTATGTCTGTCTGTTTTCCCTCTTAATCTTCTCTCTCTCCAATTGCCTCTTACCCCCCTCCTTTTTCCACTCTTTTTCTTACATCATTTTGCCTTCAGGTAGCAAACCTATACTTCCACTGCATGAACAGATTGCAAGGCAGTGGGAAGTAGGCTCCAGGGTGCCCATACACCAGTCAGTGGATACTGGGAGCTGCAGATAGATTTTGAATCACAGTTCCCCCATCAATTAAATCTCAAAACTTCAAAAAGTACAGCCCACAATCCACAGTCCAGCTTCAGAATTAACAAAGCCAGAGAAGCCACATAAGGAAGAATAGAAGATTGAACAAACAGAAGTAAAAGCAACCCCACCATCTCTGAACAATAGATTTAAAGAGGAGGAAAAAAAGGTGAAGGGAAGGAAAATCTACACAAATGAAGAAAAACTAAAAGAAGAACATGGGTCTCATACAGATTTCTGGGAGGTCAGACACTGAGAAAAAAGACTTTGGAATGAAAACAATGAAGAGACCCTAGAATGACTAGTCTCAAACTACAAACCCATATATCAAGACATTAATAGAGAAAATAAATAGAATTGAGGAGAGACAAGAGGAAAATAGGAAGGAGTTGATAACTGAGTTAACAGCAGTAAAGAATACTGTGAATGCAACAAATAGCAAACTGATAAGCATGGAAAGCAGAATTAGCCAAGCAGAAGAAAAAATCTCAGAGCTTGAGGATCAAAATATAGAACTAACCCAAACTGTCAAAAACATAGAAAATAAGCTTAAAAAGGCAGAGCAAAGCCTTGAAGAGATGAGTGATTATGTAAAAAGGCCAAACCTAAGAGTAATTGGACTTCCTGAGACAGAAAGAGAAACAGAGACCACCCTGGAACAAACATTCCATGAAATTATTCAAGAAAACTTCCCTCATCTCATCAGTGATAAGACTATTCAAATACAAGAGATTCAGAGAACCCCTGCAAGACAACAAATGAGAAGACCAACTCCTAGATGCATAGTAATTCGCCTAAACAAAGTAGATATAAAAGAAAAAATCCTAAAGACAGAAAGAGAAAAAGGTCAGATGACCTACCAGGGAAGACCAATTAGAACAGAAGCAGATGTATCTACAGAAACACTTCAGGCTAGGAGAGCTTGGAGCCCAATCTTCAAAGTTCTCAAAGATAAACAATTTCAATCAAGAATAACAACCTACCTAGCTAAGCTAAGTTTCATCAGTGAGGAAGGATTAAAATCTTCTCCAGATATTCAATGCCTAATAACGAATGCTGCCTCTAAACCAGCTTTACAAGAAACACTTAAGAAAGTATTAAACATAGAAGAAAGGGGAAAAAAAAGACAACATTCTTCACAAGAATGCAGGAAAAAGATTGAAAACACATATGAATCAACCCCCAAATCAAAAGAAATACAACAAACAAACAGGAATAACAACAACTCTATAAGAACCTCATGACAGGGATCAACTCTCACATTTCAATAATTAGCCTGAACGTGAATGGACAAAATGCACCACTGAAAAGACATAGAATGGCAAAATGAATAAAATATCATGAGGCAACAATATATTGTCTCCAAGAGATTCATCTCAGCAGAAGGGGCACTCACAGACTCAAAGTAAGAGGATGGGAAGCAAAATTTCAAAAGAATGGAACAAAAAAGAAAGCAGGAGTTGCAATCTTAATAAAAGGCAAAATACCCTTTAAGTTATCAAAAATTAAAAAAGATACAGAAGGTCACTATATAATGATAAAAGGTTCAATCCATCAACAAGAAATATCCATCCTAAACATATATGCACCCAACATAGGAACACCAATTTTCATAAAGCAACTTCTAGGCAAAGTTAGAAAAGATATTGACTCTAACACTATCATAACTGGGGACTTTAATACCCCACTCACAAACCTAGATAGATCATCAAGACAAAAAACCAGCAAGGAGATCTGGAACCTCAATGTGACTCTTGACCAAATGGACTTGACTGATACCTACAGAGCATTCGACCCAATGACCACAGAATATGCATTCTACTCATCACCACAAGGGATGTACTCTAAGATTGACCACATCCTAGGCCATAAATCAAGCAAAAAAATTTCATAAGATTGAAATTTTGCCATGCACCTTCTCAGACCACAGTGAAATAAAAATAAAAATCAACACCAACAAAATTCCTCCAAAACCCACGATACATGGACACTAAACAACATGATACTAAGCAACTCCTGGGTCAACATGGAAATCAAAACAGAGATTAAAAGTTATCTAGAAACAAATGAAAATGAAGAAAAATCTTATCAAAACCTCTGGGATGCCATGAAGCAACAGTAAGAGAGGGGAATTCATACCTCTACAAACACACATGGAGAAAATGGAAAGATAACAAGTTAAAAGCCTAACAAGTCACCTAAGGAAGCTGGAAAAGCAAGACCACCAAAACCCTAACCTCAGCAGAAGAATTCAGATCACCAAAATAAAAGTCCAAATCTGGGACATAGAAGACAAAAAGATAATACAAAAAAAAAACACAAAAAACAAAAAAAAAAAACACACAATGAAACACAAAGCTGATTCTTTGAAAGGATAAACAAGATTGATGGACCTCTAGCTAGACTGACCAAGAAAAAGAGAAAAAGAGGCCAAACAAACACAATCAGAAACACAAAAGATGAAGTCACAACTGACCCTGAAGAAATACAAAAGATTATTAAAGAATACTATGTATACTTGTATGGAAACAAACTTGAAAACCTAAAGGAAATGGAGAACTTTCTGACATCACACAATCTCCCCAGGTTGAAACAAGAAGAAATTGAGATCCTAAATAGACCGACAACAATTCAGGAAACTGACTCTGTCATAAGCTAACCACCTACACAAAAAAACCCTGGACCACATGGCTTTCCAACAGAATTCTACAAAACATACAAGGAGGAAATGATACCAATCCTATTGAAGTGATTCCAGGTGATTAAGAAAGATGGACCTCTCCCCAAATCATTTTATGAAGCTAAGATCACATTGATACCCAAGCCAGGTAAAGATCCAACAAAGAAAGAGAACTACAGGTCAATATTCTTGATAAACATAGATGCTAAAATCCTCAACAAGATCTTGGCAAACCGGGTTCAACAACACATCACAAAAATCATCCAGCATGACCAAGTATGCTTCATCCCTGGGATGCAAGGTTGGTTCAACATTCATAAGACCACAAATGTAATTAAATGCATCAACAGACGTAAAAGCAAAAACCACATGATTATATCATTAGATGCAGAAAAATCTTTTGATGCAATCCAGCACCCCTTCCTGATAAAAACTCGTGAACATCTAGGCATAGATGGAACATACCTCAAAATAATAAGAGACATCTATGAGAAACCCACAGCCACCATACTGCTAAGCATACAGAAATTGAAACCATTTCTCTTGAAAATTGGAACAAGACAAGGATACCCACTCTCATACTTCCTGTTCAACATAGTTTTGGAAGTGCTAGCTGTACAAATCAGAGAACAGAAGGCAATCAGGGATATTCAAATAGGAAAAGAGGAAATTAACTTATCCCTCTTTGCAGACCACACAATTCTATATCTTGAAAACCCAAGAAAATCTGTCAAAAACGTCCTTACACTGATAAAGGACTTTGGCAAAGTCTTAAGGTATAAAATAAATGTGCAAAAGACAATTGCATTTCTATACACCAAACATAAACAGACAAAAACCTAAATAAAAAGCACAATTCCATTTACAATAGCCACAAAAATAAAATAAAATAACTTGGCAATTTCCTAACCAGAGACGTGAAAGACCTTTACAATGAAAACTACAAAACACTGCTCAAAGAAACCAAAGATGACATAAACAAGTGTAAAAATATTGCATGCTCATGGATTGGCAAAATTAACATTGTTAAGATGTTCATTCTACCTAAGACAATCTACAGATTTAACTCAATACCCATCAAATTATCAGCAACATTCTCTCAGACCTAGAAACAACAATACAGTAATTCATATGGAAGCATAAATGACCATGAATAGCCAAAACAATGCTCAGGAAAAAAAAATGCAGGTGGTATCTCACTCTCAGGCTTTAAACTTCATTTTAAAGCTACAATAAGCATAACAGCCTGGTATTGGTACAAAACAGGCATATAGACCAATGGAATAGAATTCAGATTCCAGAAGCAAAACCTCAATTTCTCTACCTTCTCATCTTTGACAAAGCCTCCACCACCAACCACAGGGGAGAGGAAAACCTATTCAGTAAATGGTGCAGGGAAAACTGGCTGACCACATACAGAAGATTGAAACAGGACCTCTACCTATCCCCATACACAAAAACCAACTCTAAATGGATCAGAGACCTAAATGTAAAACCTCAAACTATAAGAACCTTAGAAAATGCAGGAGACACACTTATAGAAATTGGAACTGGCAACCAATTCCTGATCAAAACCCCAAGTGCCCATGCCATTAGAGATAAGATAGGTAAGTGGGATCTCATCAAACTGACAAGCTTCTGCAAAGCTAAAGAAACCACCAAGAGAGAAGAGAGACAGCCCACAGACTGGGAAAAAATATTTGCCAACTCTATGTCTGATAAAGGCCTAACATCTAGGATCTACAAGGAACTCAAATGTGGTGAATAGAAAAAAAAAAAAAAAAAAAACAGCCCCATTACAAAATGGGCAAAAGGTATGAATAGACAGTTCTCAAAATAAGATATACAAGCAACCAACAGATACATGAAAAAATGTTCAGGCTCATTAGTCATCAAAGAAATGCAAATTAAAACTGAACTGGGATACCACTTAACTCCAGTCAGAATGGCCATCATCAATAACTCAAAAAATAACAGATGCTGAAAACACTTCTACACTGTTGGTGGGAGTGTAAACTAGTATAGTCTCTGTGGAAAACAGTGTGGTGATGCCTAAAATTTCTAAAAATTGACTTTCCATATGACATTGCAATCCCCCTATTGGGAATATACCTGGAAGAACTCAAGTCACTTTATAAAAAAGATACCTACACACATATGTTTATCACAGCATTGTTCACAATAGCAAGAACATGGAACCAACTGTACTGCCCATTAAAAGAGAACTGGATTTTAAAAATGTGAAAATGTGATAACATATACACAATGGAATATTATGGAACTATAAAGAAGAGCAATATCACGGACTTCATGGCAACCTGAATGGACTCAGAGTCTTTAATACTGAGTGACATTTCACAGAAACAAAGAACTGAGTATCACATGTTCTTACCCATAATTTGACCTTGAAAACTGTCATAATACTATAGGAAAAAGATTGATAGTAGTGGAAAACTGCATGGGGGTGTGGGGAGGTGGAATTGGCTGTAGTGGGAATCTGCCTGGGGAAGTGGGGGCACACCTCATCAACAAGGGTACTTGCATAATGAATATTTACATACCTAACCCTGAATTGCATCCCATAATTTTAAAATTAAAAAAATTAAAAATTTAAAAATTTTAAAAAAAGGAATATGGAAAGATCACAAGCTGAGAGCCTAACAAATTACTTAAGGGAGCAGGAAATACATGACCATCAAAACCTTTACTTTAGCAGAAGAATTCATATCACCAAAATAAGGCCCCAAATAAAGGACATAGAAGAAAAAATATCAGAAAACATCAACAAAACAAAAAGCTGGTTCTTTGAAAGAATTTACAAGATTGATGAACCCTTAGCCTGAATGATCAAGAAAAAGTGAGAAAAAGCCCAGATGAACACAATCAGAAATACATAAGATCAAATCACAACTGACCTCGAAGAAATACAAACGACTATCAGAGATTACTATGTACACCTATAAGGAAACAAACTCGATAACCTAAATGAAATGGAGGACTTTCTGATATCACACAACATTCTCAGGTTGAAATAAGAAGACATTGAGACACTAAATAGAGCATAACAACGCAGGAAATAGACTCTGTCATAAGAAAACTACCTGCAAAAAAATTGCTGGATTGGATGGTATTTCATGAAAATTCCACAAAACATATGGGAAGGAACTGATATGAATCTTATTTAAAGTATTCCAGGCAATTGAGAAAGGTGGAATTCTCCCCAAATCATTTTACAAAGCTAACATCACACTGATATACAAACCAGGTAAGTATCCAACAAAAAAAGAACTACAGGCCGATATCCTTAAGAACATAGATGCAAAAATACTATACAAGATCTAGCAAATCAGATCCAAAAACACATCTCAAAAATCATCCACTATGACCAAGTAGTCTTCATCCCCAGTATGCAAGGCTGGATTAACATTTGCAAGATCATAAATGTAATTAAATACATCAACAGATGTAAAAACAAGAACCACATGATTATATCATTAGATGCAGAAAAAGCTTTTGATAACTCCACATCCCTTCTTGAGAAAACCCTCAAACATCTAAGAATAGAAGGAGTAAACCTCAAAATAGTAAGTGCCATCTATGATAAACCCACAGCTAACATTGATAAATAGACAGAAACTGGAAACATTTCCCCTGAAAACCGGAACAAAACAAGGCTGTCCACTCTCACTCTTCTTGTTCAATATTGTGTTAGAAGTCCTAGCTAGGGCACAATAATCAAAACATCCTGGTATTGCTACAAGAACAGGCATGTAGGCCAATGGAGCAGGATATAGATTCTGGAGGCAAGTCTCAACTTCTCAATCAACTCATCTTTGAGAAAGCCTTCAACAGCAACCACTGGGGAGAGGACAACCTATTCAGTAAATGGTGCTGGGAAAACTGGCTGATCACATGCAGAAGATTGAAACAGGACCCCTACCTATCAACATACACAAAAATTAACTCTAAATGGATCAAAGACTTAAACCTAAAACCTCAAACAATAAGAATCTTAGAAAATTCAGGAGACACCCTTATGGAAATTGGAACTGGCAACCAATTCCTGATCAAAACTCTAAGTGTCCATACCATAAGAAATACGATAGACAAGAGGGACCTCATGAAATCGACAAGCTTCTGCAGAGCAAAAGAAACCATCAAGAGAGGAGGGAGACAGCCTACAGAATGGGAAAAAATATTTGCCAATGCATATCTGACAAAAGCCGAACATCTAAGAACTAAAAGGAACACACATGCGCCAAAATGAAAAAACAAACTGCTTCATTAAAAAGTGGGCAAAATACATGAATAATTCCCAACAGGCAGCCAACAGACACATGAAAAAGTGTTCAACCTCACTAATTGTCAGAGAAATGCAAATGCAAACCACATTAAGAAACCACCTAACCTCAGTAAGAAGGCCATCTTTAGTAAAACAATCAACAGATGCTGGCAAGGATGCAGAGAAAAAGGAATACTTCTTCACTGCTGGTGGGAATGCAAACTAGTGCAAACCCCTTGGAAGACAGAGTGGTGATTTCTGAAAGAACTAGAAGTTGCCCTTCCATATGACTCAGCAATTCCCCTATTGGAAATATAACCAGAAGAACTCAAATCATTCTCCAAAAAAGATACCTGCACTTGCGTGTCTGTTGCAGCTCTTTCGCAATAGCAAAAAACATGCTACCCATCGAAGCTGGACTGGACAAAATAAAATGGTACATATACACAATGGAATAATTATGCAGTCATAAAAAGGACAAACATATGGACTTTGCAACAACTTGAATGGATTTAGAGTTGACCATATTCAGTGATCTATCACAGAAACAAAGAACAGAGTACCATATGTTCTCACTCATAAGTAGACCTTGAACAATTATTATAATACTGTAATAAAGGGATTGGCAGTAGTGGGAAACTGCAGGGGAAGGAGGGGCAAGATTGTCAGTTGAGGGAAACTGCCAGGGGAGGGTGGGGCACATCTCATCAACAAGGGTACCTGCATAATGAACATGTGTATACCTAACCCTAAATTGTACCCCACATCTTTAAAAAAAAAAGGCCCCAAACAAGCAAAAGACAGAAAAATCAATGAGAAAATTATATAAAAAATAAATTAGAGAAATGGTTACTTTATAAAAGAAGCTACTCAGTATGTGAAGAGATAGCTAAACTCTGTCAATCAAGGAAATGCATATAAAAATGATTATATAGCATTTTGTGCAATACAACAATGTAAAGAAAAAAATAAAACTCGTAATCAAAGAGAGGGTGAATCTAGGATTCATATTCAGTCAAACAAATCCTTCAGGACCAAATCTTTCTTGAAACGCTTTTTAGAGACTAAGATCTCTTTTTCCAAGAGGTTACTGGGAAAACAGCAAAAGGTCTGATTGCAAGTTTTTTATGTACGTAAATATAGATCTAAGGAAAAGTTAACATGATGAAGATAAACTAAAGTATAAATGCTGTATATTGTGACAAAGGAGAAAATTGAATTAAATTGGAAGAGAAGAGAGAAAGCAAAATGAGAGGTAGAATAAATTGATCCGTTATAGTGCAGGTGTTAAAGGATGCTGATTAAAACAGACATGCCAATTAGTAAAATGGTTGGATAAGAAAACAATTAAGTGAAAGTATTTTTAAAAGTAAAACTATATACACTAAAATAAAAATTAAAAAATTCTTAAGTATTTTTAATTAAAAATCATTAATGAGAAAGTTGCCTGAGCCCAAAGTGTTCGAGACCAGCCTGGACAACTTAGTGAGACCTTATCTCTACAATAAATCAAGAAAAATTAGCTGGATATGGTGGCACAAGTCTGTAGTTCCAACTACTTGGAAGGCTGAGGCAGAAGGACTACCTGAGCCCAGCAGAGTGAGACTCTGACTCAAAAAAAAAAAAAAAAAATCATTAGTCAAAGAAGGGGAATAAAAATAAAAGGAAAGTCTAATTAAAGTTACCCCTTTTTTGAGGAAAATAATGTGATTTCACAGTCAAGAATAAAAAAAGTGTTTGTTTTCTGTTTGGTAAACTGAATCTGAATAAAATACAGTGTTTAGCAATTAGTGCTCAAAGTGATACTATTAACTAAAATAAATGAGGGCTTTGTGGTCAGAATTGCTGGAATTTATATATAGAATTTGTTACTGTAGTCTATGTCTTGCTTTCTATTTTGTTACCTTTTCTATAAATTTGAATTAATAATTCATATTTTACAAAATCAAGGTGCATATAAGTTATGGTGTAAATAAGATACATGACTGTGAAATAATCAGACTGAGTTGGGACCATACATGCCAATCATATCAATAAATATGAATGAGCTTACTCACCTATTAAAAGGATATTATTTTCTATTTGGCTTTCAAACCAAGATATGACTATATGTTGTGTATAAGACACATCTAAAACAATGTGATTCATAAAAGCTATACATAAAGACACAGGCAAATAAAAATAAGAAAGAAAGAGTAGGAATTCTGATATCAAACAAATTAAGATCAAGTTTTTAAAAAGTGACAATTAGTACCTCTCTTTAATGAAAAATGCTAAAATTCATGAGGAAAACATAGCACATAAGTATCTATGTAGAAAATAACACAGTCAACATTTCTGAAAAAAAAAATGAAGGAAGACGGAAGGAGACACTGGTAGTCAAAATACACCACAAAGGATAAGACAAATAAGTGACAAATGTACAAGCAGGTTTTCATCCTGATAATCAAGAGTGTACCTTTTTTTTCCATATTGCATACAGTGGTTACAAAAATCAATTATATGTTAGTTAATTTACACACAAAAAATCAGTAAATTACTCAAAGTAGAAACTTTATAAACAATATTTTATTACCACAATGTAATAAAACAAGAAATGAGCAATAACAAAATTCATATTTTTCCTTGTAATTATAAAATTTTCCATTAACCAACTCTTAGGTTACAGTAAATTATAAAATAAAACTAAATAATTTCCAATAAATAATGATAAATACACTTGACATCACAATCTTTGGCACATTTTTAAAGCAGTGATCAGAGGGAAATTAATAAGACTTAAGACTTTTAGCAGGGTAAATGGAATGATAATATAGAATTGAATAACTGAGCCAGGTTCGGTGGCTCAGCCTGTAAACCCACGCCTTTGGGAGGCTGAGGTGAGTGGATTGCCTGAGCCCATGGGTTCGAGACCCGCCTGGGCAACTTGGTGAGACCTCATCTCTACAATAAATCAAAATGAGCCAGGCATGGTAGTGCGCGCCTGTAATTCCAGCTACTTGGAAGGCTGAGGCGGAAGGATTGCAGGAGCCCAGCAAGTCGAGGCTGCGGTGGCCAGGAGCAGCCACTGCACTCCAGTCTGGGCGACAGAGATTCCAATTCAAAAAAAAAAAGAATTGAATATCCGGTTCAAAGACTAATAAAAGGACAACAAATTAAAACCAAAGAAAGCCAAATAGAGAAGGAAATATAAATGATAAAAGCAGAAAGTAATTAAGTATGAAATAGAACAAGCAATTATGCAATTATCTCCACTGCTATTCATCCTTGTATTCAAGGTATTCATCAATGCAATTATAAAAGAGGAATAATGAACTATAATGAGAATAGGTAAAGAAGAAATACAATTATCTTGATTTGTAGCTGTTATTACATTTTATAATCTCTAAATAAATAAATAAAAAGAATCAAATAAGAAAATAAATCATGAAGTTACCAGGGTATAAATTTAATATATAAAAATCTATAGCTATAATATTTACATAAACAGTTATCAGTTGGAAAATATTATGGCAAAGAAAAATTCATCTGCATAACAATGGCAATATTAATTTCTAAAACATAGAAATTAGTTTTCTATTGCTGCCTTAAAATATTGCTACTAATTTAGTGGTATGACACCACATGAATTTATTATGTTAAAGTTTCATCAGTCAGAAATCTGATTAGAAATCTCACCGGTATAAAATAGAAGAGTTGACAGGCTGTGTTCCCTCTGGGGGCACTATTGCAGAGGCTGTTTCTTGTCATTGTAGAACTGAACACTCTAAATTCTTGCTTACGGTAATTTGAGAGACTTTCAAGCCTCTAGAGGTCACTGAATTTCTTGGCCTGTGGCTCCCTTCCTCCATCTTCAAATTAAGCAGCAAAGTGGTCAATTACTTTTCATGTTACATCTCTCTGATCCATTCTTCTTTCACTTTCTGTACTTAGGATTAGGTTTGGTTCATCTGATAATCCAGGATAATCCACCCACTTCAAGGCCTTTAACCTTAATCACAACTGCGAAGTCCCTTCTTACCTGTAAATTAACATATCCATAGGCCACCAGGTCTAAGACATGATCTCTTTGTGTGTGTGTGTGTATGTGTGTGTGTGTGTGTGTGATGAAGGGAGATAAGTATTATTCTATTTGTAGTAGAACTAAATTTAAAACATCTGCAAAATCTACTTGAGAAATTTTTGAAGTAACTCTTTTTCTCTCATTTTTTAAAAGTTGTAGAGTACAAGTCAGAATTGCTTAAATAAGCAATTTAAGTACAGGTGAAGTTTTGGGCCTCCCATTGGACCTCACTTCACCAGGACTAGGAGCAGGGACCTCTATTGATGTTCCCACATCCCCTGGCTACTGCTAATAGCTTTTTTGTAGTATTATGGTAGGTGTTCAGGGTCCACTTATGAGTACTAAAGTTCTCAGTTCTTTGTTCCTGTGATAGATCACTGAGTATGATAGATTCCAAATCCATCCAAGTTGCTGTGAAGTCCATAATTTTGTCCTTCTTTATTGCTGCATAATATTCCATCATATATATGTACCACTTTTTTAATTTAGTCTAGTGCCTATGGGCAGCACAATTGGCTCCCTGTTTTTGCTATTGTGAATCGTGCTATAATAAGAATGTGTGTGCAGGTATCTTTTTTTGTAGAATAGTTTGAGTTCCACCAGGTATATTCCCAGAAGAGAAATTGTTGGGTCATATGGAAGGTCAGTTTCTAGTTCTTTTAGAAATCACCACACTGGTTTTCACAGAGGTTATACTAGTTTATACTCCTACCCACAGTGTAGAAGCATTCGCTTTTCTCTGTATCCTCATCAGGATCTAATGTTTTTTGAGTTATTAATGAGGATCATTCTTACTGGAGTTAGGTGGTATCTCAATGTGGTTTTGATTTGCATTTCTCTGATGATTAGTGAAGCAGAACATTTTTTTCATGTGTCTGTTGGATGCTCATATGTCTTCTTTTGAGAAGTGTCTGTTCATGCCTTTTATCCATTTTTTAATAGGACTGCTGTTTGTTTTTTGTTTATTTTCACTTTGGCACATTTGAGTCCCTTGTAGATCATGGATGCTAGGCCTTTGGGAGACATATAGTTGGCAAATATTTTTTCTCATGCATCGTCTCATCACTCTCTCATGCATCGTCTCATCACTCTCTTGATGGCTTCTTTTACTTTGCAGAAGCTTTTCAGTTTGGTAAGGTCCCACTTATATATCTTATCTCTTATGGCATGGGAATCTTGAGAGTTGATCAGGAATTGGTTGCCTATCCCAAATTCCATAAGGGTGTCTTCTGAAAGAACTTAGGCGCCAATAATGACTCCACACCCGGCCGGAACCAAGAGATTTATTAAAAGGGGCAGTTACAGGAAGGGACTGTAACAAAGGAAGAGCAAGAGAGGGAGAGAGAGAGTGAGAGAAAGAGAGAGGGGGAGAGAGGGTGAGAGAGAGAGCATGAGAAAGAGAGTGTGAGAGAGAGAGCTATGCAGGGAGAGGGCTGTATTTATTAGCCTGACAGCAGCCGGAAGGGGCATCACTAGGTTTTATTGGAGGAGCGGCCTGGGAGCAGGATAGGCAGATGCTGTGCTGCAGGCCCATTGGACGTATAACAAGGCTAGCTACATTATGGAAAATGATTGGACGGGCGCTAGGGGAACCATGCGTGAAGAAGCCGGAGCCTAGGGCCTTTGTTGTCTAGAGTGGCAACACCATCTTGGGTGTTCTGTGTGTTCTCTGTGCCCTTCATTTCCTGACTGTTCTCTGTGCCCTTCATCTTCTGTGTTTTCTAAGATTCTTAATGTTTAGGTTTTACATTTAGTTCTTTGATACATTTGGAAGTGATTTTTGTGTATAGTGATAGGTAGGAGTCCTGTTTCATTCTTCTGCATGTAGTCAGTCAGTTTTTCCCCAAATCATTCAAGGAATAGGTTCTCCTCTTGCCAGTGGTTGTTGGTGGAGGCTTTGCTGAATATGAGTTGGTTGAGAAATTGAGGTTTTGCTTCTGGAATCTCTCATCAGTTCCATTGGTCTCTGTACCTGCTCTTGGACCAATATCAGGCTGTTTTGTTTATATTAGACTTATAATGTAGTTTCAAGGCTAAGAGGTTGATACTTCCCACTTTGTTTCTTTTGCTGAGAATTGTTTTGGCTATTTGTGATCATTTTTATTTCCATATCAATTTCCATATATTTCCCAATCTGAAAAGAAAGATGACGATAATTTAATGGGTATTGCATTGAATCTATAGACTGCCTTTGGTAGGATGGACATCTCAACAATGTTGATTCTTCCAATTCATGAGCATGGAATATTTTTCTAGTTGTTTGTATCTTCTTGGATTTCTTTGAGTATTGTTTTGTAGTTTTCATTGTAGAGGTCTTTTATTCCTCTGATTAGGAAGATGCCAAGGTATGTCATTTTTTATGGATATTGTGAATGGGATTATACTTTTTATTTGGTACTCTGCCTGATTTATTTTTGGTGTATAAAAATGTGCATCTTTTTGCATGTTGATTTTATTCCCTGAGACTTTGCCAAAGTCCTTTATCAGTACAAGAAGTTTTTTGACAGATTCCCTTGGGTTTTTCAGGTATAGGATCATATTATCTATACAGAGGGATAGCTTAACTTTCTCTTTTTCTATTTGGACACCCCTGATTTCCTTCCCTTATCTGATTGCTATATCTAGGACTTCCAACACTATGTTGAACAGGAGGGGTGAGAGTAGGCATCCTTGTCTTATTCCAGTTTAGGGGAAATGCTTCCAATTTCTGTCCATTTAATAATACATTGGCTGTGGGTTTATCATGATGGCTTTTACTATGTTCTCTCTGTGTCTAGGTGTTCAGGTTTTTTTAAAATCAAGAATGGGCATAGGATTTTGTCAAAATCACTTCCGCATCTAATGATATAGTCATGTGATTATTGTTTTTGCCTTTGTTGATGCATTTAATTACATTTATGGTCTCGTGGGTTTTTTATTATTTATTTATTTATTTACTTATTTATTTCTTTAAAAGATATGGGTTACAATTCTGAGTTAGGTGTACAAATGTTCATTATGCATGTACCTTTGTTGATGAGTACAACCTGCATTTTCTAAGAATCTTATAGTTTGCCAGGCTCAGTGGCTCAGCCTATAATCCTGTGCCTTTGGGAGGCTGAGGTGAGTGGATTGCCTGAACCCGCAGGTTCGAGACCCGCCTGGGCAAGCAAGACCTCATCTCTACAATAAATAAAAAAATTAAAAAAAAAAACCAGCTGGGTGTGGTAGCACATGCCTGTAATTTCGGCTACTCGGAAGGCTGAGGCAGAAGGATCACTGGAGCCCACCCGGACGAGGCTGTGGTGGCCGGAAGTGGCCACTGCACTCCAGTCTGGGTGACAGAGTGAGACTCCAACTCAAAAAAAAAAATAAAAATGAATCTTATAGTTTGAGGTTTTACATTTAGGT
Source organism: Carlito syrichta (assembly GCF_000164805.1). Classification (NCBI taxonomy): domain Eukaryota; kingdom Metazoa; phylum Chordata; class Mammalia; order Primates; family Tarsiidae; genus Carlito; species Carlito syrichta. Next base: position 491,686 of record NW_007258432.1, on the reverse strand, counting down.
CTTTGATTCATTTGGTGTTAATTTTTGTGTATGGTGATAGGTAGGGGTTTTGTTTTAATCTTCTGCAGGTGGTCAGCCACTTTTCCTAGCACCATTTACTGAATAGGTTCTCCTCTTCCCAGTGGCTGTTTTTGGAGCCTTTCTCAAAGATGAATTGGTTGAGAAGTTGAGACTTTGCTTCCGGAATTTATATCCTGCTCCATTGGTCTAGGTATGCCTGCTCTTGTACCAATACCCGACTGTTTTGATTACTGTAGCCTTATAGTAAAATTTGACATCTGGAAGTGTGATATCTCCTGCTTTGCTTCTTTAGCTAAAGATTGTTTTGGTTATTTGTGGTCATTTATGTTTCCATATGAATTTCTGTATTGTAATTTCCAGATCTGAGAAGAATCCTGGGGATGAAGCCTACTTGGTCATAGTGGATAATTTTTGAGATGAGTTGTTGGATCTGATTTGCTACAATCTTGTTGAGTGTTTTTGTATCTTTATTTATCAGGCATATTGACCTGTAGTTCTCTTTCTTTGTTGGAGCTTTGTCCAATTTGGGTATTAGTGTGAGATTAACTTCTAAAAATGATTAGGGTAGAGTTCCATCTTTTTTGATTGCCTAGAATTCTTTCAGTAGGATTGGTATCAGTTCCTTGATGCATGTTTTGTAGAATTCCGCTAGAAAGCTCTTTGGTACAGAGCTTTCTTTGTAGCAGTTTTCTTATGAGGAAGTCAATTTCCTCCGTATTTAGGGTCTATTTAGGGTCTCAAATTCTTCTTGTTTCAACCATGAGAGGTTTTGTGATGTCAGAAAGTCCCCCATTTCATGTAGGTTATCAAGTTTGTTTCCATAAATGTGGGCATAGTAACCTCTGATACTTTTCTTCTTTTTATATTTCTTTGGAGTTGGTTGTGACTTGAAATTTTGCATTTCTGACTGTGATTATTTGCACTTTTTGACAGTCTGGCTAGCGGTCTGTCAATCTTGTTTATCCTTTCAAGGAACCAGCTTTTTGTTTCATTGATTTTTTTTAATGATATTTTTGTCTTCTATGTCCTGTATTTGGGCTTTTACATTGGTAAGCTGGATTCTTCTGCTGAAGTTAGGGTTTTGGTGGTCTTGCTTTTCCAACTTCCTTAGGTGATTTGTTAGGCTGTTGATTTGTGGTTTTTCTATTTTGTCAATGTGTGTTTGCAGAGATATAAATACACCTCTTAATACTGTTTTCATTGCATCGCAGAGTTTTTTAAAGATGTGTCTTTGTTTTCTTTTGTTTTCAAGAATCTTTTAATTTCTGTTTGGATTTCTGTGCTGACCCAAGAGTTGTTCAGCATTGTTTTGTTCAGTGTACATGTTTTTGTGTGTTTTGGGGACATTTGTTTGTGGTGATATTTATTTTTATTCTACTGTGGTCTCAGAAGGCACATGGTGGTATTTTGATCTTATAGAATTGGTTTATGCTTAATTTATGGCTGAGGATTTGGTTGATCTTGGAGTATGTTCCATGTGTTGATGAGTAGACTGTATATTCTCTGGTTGTTGGGTATAGTTTTCCATAGGTATCTATGAAGCCCATTTGGTCAGGCCTCAAGTTAAGGTTCCAGATCTCCTTATTGATTATTTTCCCTGATGATCTATCTAGGGTTATTAGTGGGATATTTAAGTCCAATTATGATAGTGTTTGAGTCAATATTCTTTTTAGTTTACTTAGAAATTGCTTTTAAAAATAAAATGCTCCTCTGTTGTGTATATTAAGCATATATTAAGTATGAATATTAAGTATCGATATTTCTTCTTGATAAATTTTTTTTTTTCTGAGTTGGAGTCTCACTCTGTCACCCAGACTGGAGTGCAGTGGCCACTCCCGGCCACCGCAACCTCGACCTGCTGGGCTCTGCTGATCCTCCTGTCTCAACCTTCCAAGTAGCCAGAATTACAGGCATGCACTACCACACCTGGCTGATTTTTTGGTTTATTGTAGAAATAAGGTCTCGCTGCCCAGGTGAACCCGCGGGTTCAGGCAATACACTCACCTCAGCCTCCCAAAGGCGCGGGATTACAGGCTGAGCCACCGAGACTGGCTCTTCTTGATGTATTGAACCTTTTATCATTATGTAGTGTCCTTTGTATCTTTTAAAAGTTTTGATAGTTTGAAGGTCATTTTGCCTGATGTTAACATTGTGACTTCTGCCCTCTTTTGTTTTTCATGCACTTGAAAGTTTGCTTTCTATCCTTTAACTTTGAGTCTGTTGTAGTATATTGTTGGATCATTTTTTAAAATCCGGTATGCCATTCTATGTCTTTTCAGTGGTTTATTTAATATATTGAGGTTCGGGATGATTACTGAAATGTGAGAGTTTATCCCTGTCATGAGGTTCTTATAACGTTGTTTTGTAGTCTTTTAACTTTGGGTTGATATATGTATATGTTTTCAATTACGCAGTCACAAGGTGACTTGGAAATTGCCTGGTTCTTCTTCTCCTTCTCCTCCTCCTCCTTCTCCTCCTTTTTCTTTCTTTTGTGCTTAATACTTTCTTGTGCATCTCTTGTAGAACTGGTGTGAAAGCAGCATAGTCTTTTAGAGATTGAATGTCTGGGTAGATTTTAATTCACCATTGCTGATGAAGCAGTGCTGGTTGGTTAGCAAATTCTTTGTTTAAATTGTTTATCTTGAGGACTTTGAAAACTGGATTCTGTTGCATTCTAGCTTGTAGTGTTTCTGCTGATAAGTCTGCTGCTATTCCAGTTGGTCTTCCCTGGTAGGTAGTCTGACCTTTCTCTCTCACTGCCTTTAGGATTTTTTCTTTTAAATGTTCTTTTTTTTTTTAGGTGAATTACTATTTGTATAAGGGTTAGTTTTCTCATTTGATGTCTTACACAGTTACTCTGAATCTCTCGTGTTTGTAAGGTCGCATCTCTGATGAGATGAGAAAAATTTTCTTGGATAACTTCCCAGAATACTTGTTCCAAGGTGTTCTCTGTTTCCCTTTCTTCTTCTGAGACACTAATCAGGCAAAAGTTCCACCTTTTGATATAATTGCACATCTCATGGAGGCTTTGTTCTTTCTTTCTGAGTTTTCTTGCTATGTTTTTAATAGATTAGGTTAATTCCATGTTTTGGTCTTCAAGCTCTGAGATTCTTTCTTCTGCTTGGTTGATTCTGCTGTCCATGTTTGTCATCTTGCTATTTATTTCCTGGATGAAATTTGTATGGCCAAAATCTGTTACATTTTTTAAAATGTTGCATCCTCTCTTTCTTGGGTCTTATTCACTCTTTCCATTAATTCCCTAATCACTGTTGTATTCTGAGGTCAATCATTGGTGATTTCCATCGTTTGAGCTCTTAGGTCTGATGTTTTTTGTAGAATGTGAATTACTTGTGTTCTTCTATTGATTTTTTTCCTCATTTGTGACAGATCTCTTTATTTTCTCTTTAATATCATTATTCAATGGTAGTGACTGAGTCTTTCACATCTGTTGCTTTCTCAGTCCTCTATTCTGCCCTGATCAGAGACTATAAATTTGTTGTGTTTGGAAACAGGGCTGGGAATGGGAAGCTTTGCTGTTTCTTGTAGTTTTGAGAGTCAAATAAGGTGGAGGAGGGGGGCTAGTATTCAGAAACTACTTGCAGGTTACAATGTTCACTGTCTGAGGTATGGGTCTTCTGAGACCCACTCCCAACCAATGCAATGGGTATGTCAATGCAATGGGTATGTGTGTGTACCTCCTGAGTCCATGATAAAGTAACAGTGATGAGATCAAGAAAAGAAAAGAATGGACAAAAATAATAAAAAATAAAACTAATATAAACCACAAAAAAAGAGAAAAAAACAAGAACAAACAAGGCAAAAAGAAAACAACAAACAAAAACCAAAATGAACATAAGGGAAACACACACACACACAAAACAGGAAAACTGAACACAAACACACACAGCAAAAAATGAAAGAGTAAGAAGAAAAAAAAAGGTGGAGGAATGCAAATCAAATCCTCACATACACATTCATACACACACACATACCAATCCAAAACAACAGAAGAAGAAAAAATAAAAAATAATTTTAAAAAGAATTTCTGTGCACTAACCACCCTCCTGTGGTAGGTCCTGTAATTATTCCTCTCAATTGCTTACGAGTAAACCTGCCTGCCATTTCTTGTGGGAATGTGGGCTCCTTCACAATCCCCCTGACACAACCTAGGGTGAGGGGAGGAAGGGGTGCTGAGGGTGGGTAGGGCATCAGTCCTCACCTCCCAATCTTGTAAGGTCATGGGGATTCCCTTCAGTGGAGAGGTGCAGAATTGCTTCTTACCCAGGTGCTGTTGGTGGGTGCTCCAGCCAGGATTATCCCACAGTAGAGTTTGCCTAGTGTGGCTGTTGTCCAGACTCCACCTAGGTTCATTCCTCTCACTAGTGCCCCAGCTGTGTGGGTCTGATGTTCAGAGGAGTTTTAGGGAGATAGCAGTTGGGTCAGCTCAGGACTCACTGCTGATCTCTTGGGGGGTCTTCCTTGTCCTTTTCTTGTCACAGCCTTTGTCCTACAACTGCGTCAGGGTAGTGGGTGAGGCGTCTGAGAGTTTGCACTCATACTGTCCATCCAAAGTTTGTGTTTTGGCAATATTCCCTCTGGGTCATGAACAACTCCTGAGTAATTAACCTGCTGTTCACAGAGAGCAGGTCTGTTGCTCCATAGTGAGCAAGCCAGAGCACTTCCCTGCTCAGTTTTCAAGATGGTGGCAGGGTGCCAATTTCATCTTCTCTACTTGGACTCTGCCTCTGGCTCCTTCTTTGTGCTCCCATCATGGCCATCACTACCAGTGTCCAGTCTGGTGCTGCAGTGGTTGGGTATTCTGGCAATGGCTGTCACAACTGGCAACTTCTCCCCAGGAAAAGCTTTGTTGATTTTAGAAAAGGCACTCAGTTTCTGCACCCCAGGAGGCACTAGCTAAAGTAACTCTTTAGTAACACAAAAATAGACCCAGCAAATATAAATACTTAACTTTTTTTAAAGAATGGTTCAACTTCATAAATATGTAGTTTCTTCTAAGTTAATTTTAAAATGTGACATAATTTTAATAAATATATCAAAAAATATTTTAATGACTTTTTAAGCTAATACTAAAAGTCATATGGAAACATAAATATACAATAATAATTAGAAAAATACAAAAAAGTACAATCCTATAAAACAAAATATGCTATGAAGTCTCTATTTCTAGGACAGTATAGTACCTGTTGAAGACAGTACCTCAAATCACTGAGCCAAAGGCAGAGTTTTCATTGAATGGGGCTGGGACAAATGAGTAGCTATTTGAGACAAAGTATTGTTATATGGAAAACTGGCAGCACACACAATAAACTACAAAAACCAAAAATCAGAAATAAAATGAATCCATGCAATCGCTTTATAGCATATCAATGTACTCCTCTTTAGTTTTGGTGTATTTCTCTTAATCTTGGTGGAAAAACAAAACCTGACTTAAAATTCAGAAGTGAAAAAATAAAACATTAAAAATCCAACTTCATAAAATAGAATTTTTGTTATGGCAAAGACATCATAAACAAAGTGAAAAGACATTTAACGAACTGCAAACACAAGTCTTAATGTATTCTACATTATAAAAAGCCTCTTGTAAATTCTAATCAGTCAATTGAAAAAACCCCTTCTGAGGTCAGGAAAAACCTTAAAAACTAAATTCCAGACTGTGAAGAGAAAGGAGGCTGGACATGCATCATTGTGTCCCTTCTCTTTTGGAGTTTAGTCATTAAAATAGAGATCTTAAGACTAATGGAATAGATTTTATTGAAATAGGATGACAAATTCCAATCTGACTCTGGCATTACATCACATGACAGACAGCAAACCTAAAGGAAAGAAAAATATTTTACTTAATATATATTTCTTTGACATATTTTGAAGTAGCTCTGCAAAGCCATCTTTTGTGGATAAATATTTGTACCCACAGAGAATTCCATTAACATAGGCAGTTCTTTTCCATTCCAGACAAGTATTCAGGAGGTATCAACTGAGAATCTGACAACTTTCAAGTCTGAACAAAAAAAAATTGCAGTCTATTCTCTCAGGACTTCCACCTATAAGGCTTCAACTATATAAAAAGGACCCTGGTCTCCACAATCCCCTTATCTTAACTCAGACATTCCTTTCTACTGATATATTTTATATTTGTAAAGTCAGATTCTCACTCTGTCACCCAGGCTGGAGTGCAGTGGCATGCCCACAGTCACTGCAGCCGCGATCTGCTGGCCTCAGGCGATCCTTCCAACTCAGTCTTCCAAGTAACTAGAATTACAGGTGTGTGCTAGTATGTCCAGCTTATTTTTTTGATTTATTGTAGAGAAGAGGTCTCACCAATTTGCCCAGGCTGGTGTCGAACACCTGAGCTCAGGCAATTCTCTCACCTCCGCCTCCCAAAGTGCTGGGATTACAGGCTTGAGCCACCACGCCCAGCCTCTACTGATTTCAAGTCTTCAGACTGTAGCTTAATTTCTCAATCAATTCTCAACTAAAGGATCCCTGATATCCACCTATGAGTTGTAAGTCCCTTGCTTAAAAACGCCCCATTTTTCCAGGGCTACTCAGTGGAAACCTCACATGTATTGATTTATGTCCTGCCTGTAAGCTTCCGTCTCTGTAAAACACATAGAACCAAGCTGCAACCCAACCACTACGGGCATAAGCTCTCAGAAACTCTAGGAATTATACCTTTGACTATGGTCATTGATATCTGGCTCAGAATAAATCTCTTTAAATATTTTAGAGTTTGGCATTTTTCCAACACTATTATGCCTACTACACATATATTGCATTGTTAAAAACTGACAGACATGGCCTAAAATACTGATATCAAAAGTGAAAAAAGATATGAATAGATAATAGATAGATGATAATTAATTGTCCTCAAACATATGAAATAATGTTGAAACTCACTTAAATATGAACCGTGCATATTTGGGAGGAGACTTCTGAATCTAAGCACCTCCAAATTGGGAGAGACAAGTAAATTAAAAGCACAATGCTCTTTTCTGCCAGCTTAATGTCGCTATGGCTTATAATAGAAAGTGTAAAATATAAAGTGTTGCAAAATGATAGTTTGAGCTGAAATGGATTTTTAAATATGCTGCAACCAAGAAGCTTTCTCTTTTTCTGTTTTTTTTTGTTGTTGTTGTTTGTTTCTTGTTTGTTTTTTCTCGAGAAAAAGTTATTCCTGGCATCTGGTTTAACTAATTTCCTGATATCTGCTTGCACACAATAATATTCACATTTAGATTAAAAGTATAAAATAGGATAATAACACATTCTGTTTGTGAAACTGGGAGAAACAGGTACACTCACCCATCATGCATGTTAATACTGGTTTCTGTTGCAATAGATTGAGTCCTCTGGAATCTATTCACTGTGATGGAGTTTGGTATGCAGGGATCAAGTCTTGTGAAAAGTGAGAGGAGAAAGTAGGTTTGGACCAGGGGAGAAATGTAACTGTGATATGAGACCTTCAAATTCTCAGCCAGCTCACCAGGAGCTGAAATGGACAAGTCTTTAGACTTCTGGTTTGATTGGTCATTCAATATGTGTCCCCCATACAGGAGTCACTGCAGCCGAGTCATATTCTAAAGGTGTCAACAGCTTGAGTCTATCTGCCAGCAGCTGGGGCCACAAGTTCTTCTTTGACAGGGAATCTGAGAGATTCTGCATTTATTACAGTACTTATTAGGAGTGAGAATGGATCAGGGCTGGAGAAGAAAAATAATATAAGAAGAGCCTCATAACAGTACTGTATCACAGTCTGAGCATTCTTCTGAAGTCAACCTTACACAGCTGGTACTATCCACACAATACAGGAATTCACATCACTTCCCTGAGTCTCCATGAATTTAACTGATCTGAAAACAGAAGTATTTATGCTTTTCTGACAAAGTACTTCTCAGGTACATGGCAGTTTTATTCTCTTTGTGTCTTAAAACTTTGTTTTAATCATGTCTGTGCAATAAAATGTTATATATGATACATAAACAGTCACTGAATATTCTTTTTTAGGGTTAAATTTAGCAAATATATTAGAGGTACTATTGCCCTAATAAAAGCTAGACAAAACCAAATCTCAGCCAAAGAAGGGTTGGTATATCAAAGCTCAGTCAAAGAAGAATTTAGATACTGGAAAAGGAGGTCTAGAAGGCTCAGGAAGAATTATTATTAGGCAAAATAGATGCCAAGTTTAGAGAAGACAAATAAAATAGAAAGATTCATGATCTTAAGAAAGCAAGGTCTAGAATGGGAAAGGAAAAATGTGTTACTTATGCACCTTCTACATGTTAGGCACAGAACTGGGCATTTTAAAATGCTTCTTCACTTATATGCATGTCAATGTTGTAAAACATGAATTATTATCCTAAGTTTATTGAAAAGGTAACTGAAATAGAAAGTATAAAATTAAGTTGTTCAAGCAGATAGTTATAAATTCTATGTTTAATTTCCAGTCACTCTGATGATAGAGTCCTTGCTCATTTCAACTAATAATTTCACTGTTGAATTTGGAGAAATATGAGGCCCCATTAGGCCAGCAACAATTGGGCAAATATTTTAAGGAAGAGACCTCAAAATAAAGTCTACAAATGTTCAAAAACAAAAACAAAAACGAAAAAACCTCTGCTGAATATGTTATGCTGTGAAACCACATTACAAAACACGTTAACCATTTTTTCATTGTCGAACATCCCAGGACAGCTACAAATAGTCATTTTATTTTATTTTATTTTTAAAAATTTTATTTATTTATTTTTTTGAGTTGGAGTCTCACTCTTTTGCCCAGATTAGAGTGCAGTGGCCGCTCCCGGCTACCGCAGCCTCGACCTGCAGGGCTCCTGCGAGCCTTCCGGCCTTCCAAGTAGCTGGAACTACAGGCAAGCGCTACCATGCCTGGCCAATTTTTTGATTTGTTGTAGAGATGAGGTCTCGCCAAGTTGCCCAGGCGGGTCTCGAACCCGTGGACTCAGGCAATTTACTCACCTCAGCCTCCCAAAACACGAGATTACAGGCTGAGCCACCGAGCCCGGCTAATCAAATAGTTATTTTAAACAAAGTCAGCCTGCTCCTTGTAACACCACAACCCCAACACTGCCCCATAAAACACTGGCCTTCAGCCCCTATGTCTTTACAGACAACAGACACTCTTCCTCTACTATTCTGCCTGTTCCTTTTTTTTTTTCGTGATGTCTTTCTCCCTTTAATAAACCTGCTGGTCCGGCTGGGTAACTCAGTCTGCAATCCCAGCATTTTGGGAGGCTGAGGTGAATGGATTGCCTGAGCCCACAGGTTTGGGAGTAGCCTCGGCAACTTGGTGAGCCCTCATCTCTACAATAAATAGAAAATTCATTTCTTCCCGTTATGATAGGTATTGCTTGGGTTATTGAGTAGGTGATAAGAATTGTAGAAGACTCAACTGGGTGTAGCAATAAGTTGTAAACTAACTAACAGCCTGGTGTGGATTCAAGGAAAATGGGAATTACTATTGCCTTACACTTTTCTATAATGCCATAACAAAATACGAGAAAGTGTATAATTTATAAAGAAAATAAATTTATAAGAAAGATACCCCCCAAAATAAAATTGCATTTTGGAGAGTGGACCCTTGTAGTACAGCCTTCCCCTAGTAGTTAAGTGTTCTAGGAACTCACTGGTATCAGTGTACCAGGTAGCATTGTTGTGAGAGACTGCATTCAGCTTCATTGAATTTGGGTGGGGGGGTTGGAGCTTTTTTCAATATGTTTCTCCATTGATGATGGGTGATTGACATTCAGCAGTGAAATTTTAACCAAAAACAACATAACCCCCCATGCCTCACCTTCCCTATTCACCCAATTTCACCTTGAGTGACTTTTTATTTTGTTTCCCCAGATGAAAAAGTTCTCAAAGGAACAAATTTTGCTGATGTGGAAGAGGTGACAACAAAACAACAACAAAAGGGCTCTAAAAGGCATCAAAATTGACAAATTCAAACACTGCTTTGAGCAGTAGAAAGAGCATCTTGATAGGTATATTGCATGAAATTGAGCACACTTTGAAGATGATTGAAGTTTAAACATGTAAGAATACAGATACAATTTTTTATAAATGAACTCTAGGCTTTTTGCATCCTCTCTCATATTTCTCATGGTTCTGGAGACTGGCAAGTCCAAGATCAAGGTACTAGCAGGTTTGCTTCTCTGATGAGGGTTGCTAGCTACTTCCAGGATGATACCTTTTTGCCACAACCTGTGAAGATGTTTGGAAGGTTAAAGGGCAGCCAGCTTATTACTGCATGTAGCTTCTTTTGTTTAGGGCCTTTTTTTTTTTTTTTTGAGTTGGAGTTCCACTCCATTGCCCAGGCTGGAGTGCAGGGGCATGCTCACAGTCACCGCAGCCTCGACCTGCTGTGTTCAGGTGATCCTTCTGCCTCAGACTTTCAAGTAGCTGGAACTACAGGTATACACCACCACGCCCAGCTAATTTTTTGATTTATTGTAGTGATGAGGGTTCTCCAAGTTGCCCAGGCTTGTCTTGAACCCATGGGCTCAGACAATCTTCTCAACTCCACCTCCCAAAGTGCTGGGATAATAGGCATGAGCCACTGCTCTCAGCCTTTATTCCCATTCATGAAGTCTTTATGACCTATCAACTTTTTAAGGACTTCACTACTTCATACCATCACTCTGGCCATTAAGTTTTAACAACTTAATTTTTTTGTGGAGACACCATAGCAACTGCATTGGAGAACAAAACAGAAACGGAGCCAGGCAGAAAGTAAAGACCAAACATTAAACCAAATGCCCTGAAGTTACGGTGGAAATGATGTGCTAGGTTATTAGATGTAAACCAGACACCAAAATTATGAAGTAAACTTGGGTAAAACATTCTCTGTAGTGACAATAAAGTTGCAGAAGCATTTCTTGGGATATCTAAGACTTGTCTTTCAGTAGAATGAGAACTATTTAAAGGCTTCAAATCAACTTGTTAATTCACTGAGAGAAAGTCCTTTATAAATCATTTAGTACGTTCTTGATGTTGAGGGTTGGGAAACAGATTCAGAGATGTTTTAAGTGGCTTACACCTTGTAACATACCTATTTTATGGCAGTGTTTCACTGTATAAAACCCTAATATCTCATGAGAAATGTCAGTATAAAAAATGACTACTTTGTTAGGACAATTAGTTGTTGAATATGAATGCATAATAAATTTTTTCAAATATACCCTTCACAGCTTATAGAAAGTACTTCCTTGAAAATAATTAAGTGACAATTTAAATTATCTGTGAGAAATCCAAAATCAAAATGTTATGTCCACACATTCAGCATTCATTCCCTTTTTTTGTATATTTGATTTCTCATTAGAAAGAATAATATTTCTTCAATGATAAAGGTCTGAGGTCAAATGCATTTGAAAAATTAAATATTCTATAGAATGCTCTTGGAGATTCACAATGTTTAATAATGTAGCAAAACTGAGTAATCAGGCAGTTAAAATGTGTGCTTAACTTTGCATAATCCCATGTTGCCCAAATTTGCTTTAACATGAAACACAGTCTTTATAATTCAGTCTATATCATTTCATTAAATGAGAATATAAAAAAAAATGTTTGTTTCTTTATTTAAAATGCAATTCATTGTTGCCTGTGTCAAAGTTTCCAGCTTAATAACACAGGTCTAAAATCTGAACAACTTAAATTTTCTAATTTGGTTAACCTTCTCTTAGGGCATTTGGCAATCAGTTTTAAACAATGATTTTTCTACAAACTATTTCTAATTACAGTGCTTTTTTATAGTCATTTTTATTTATCTTGCATATAGTTCTCTGCCAATGCACAATAAATAGTTATTGAAAAATAAATTACATGTGATTTCTTGGCTTCCTTAAAGGTTTTTAACACCCTTTTAGTATTTTTGCTACTGTATACAATTATTCTTTCAATACTGTTTTTTTAATTTTTAAACTTCTTTCTTGCCTCTTTAAAATGATAAATGCTAAAACAAATGTCTTCGTAAGATTATAAAGAAGGATGTTACCTTATCTGGGGAAGCAGAAAATGTTTCATTTTGGTTTTCACATTAAACTTGTTCTTGAAGATTCCCATAATAATTGTTCTTAACATACTGAAGAAGTGATAACTTGCCACACACATTCTAATGATTTATGCTTTAGTACACATTTGATAATCAATGTTACTGTCTGTAAATTATACTTGAGTAATTACAACTTTAAAAAAGGTATATTTAAAAAGTCTTGTTTGAGTAGAAGAACAAGTTTTGACTTTAAACATAGGCATGCTCTGTTTAGAATTTTTTTTACTGTTGATAATTTAATTTCCTACAGTCTTTTAAAATATGAATATTTTAAATAAAAACAAATAAGATATTGTAATAGCGATGATAGCAATGACAGGATCCTAAAGCCTAAAATGTATTTACTATTTGAGCTACTTTGAGAGAAAAACATTTTGTTCTTGCAAAATAATATCGCATATCTATATTCAGCTCTCAGCTACACAGCTAATGAAAAGATATTCAATTTTGTAAACATTGACTCTCACTGAGCAGTATTATTTATCTATTATATAAATGTTTTCATAATTCTAGGTTCTAGAGTCCATATTATGGCTTAGTAATTTAGAATCTATAAAATAGAAACAATTAGTTGATCTTCCTAATAGATCTTTCAGAGTTAAGTCACTGAATATTTATAAATGACTTTGAATAGTGCCTGGCATATGTCTACCATGACATACATGTTAGCTGCTGAAGTATTGCCTGTGACCAGGCAAGGAAAATATTCAGAGAACGGAACGGCTCCATTTGGAACCTAGATCTTTCTCATATCCCCTATTTTATCTCTCTCTCCTCCATAATATTCTATTCTTTCCCATGTTGATTGTTTTCCCTTCCTTTATCTTGTAATCACCACATTTGAAAGAAATCACTATTAAAGCAAATCACTATTTAGAGTAAATGGTAACACAGGAAAACTTTCACAGTATGGAAATAAATATGCTATACAGTCTCAAAATTAATCAGGCTGAGAAGCAATGTAAAATAAGTCAAACAGATGGTAATGAAAGCAGTATTTGCAGCCTATCCTGAGTAGTGACACAGAAAATGGCTTAGACACCAGGTAATAGAAATAACAATTATACTTAATAGCTTACAGCAGCTAGGCATGAGCTGCTGGGTACTTGAACAGAGAAGAGCAGCATTATTCAAAATCTGTGATTAAAAAATAATTGTAGAATATGTGAAAAAGGGTGAAGTTTATCCTAGACACATTACTGAAAAATCTAATATTCAAAAGACTATTAAATATGGTTTATTGGCACATTTACAAACAACTATAGTAGTCGTCCTTTATCAGAAGGGAATATGTTCCAAGATATTATAAGGAGGCATGAAATCATAGAGAACACCAAACCCACATGAATGATCTGGTTTTCTATACATACATACATATCTATGATAAAGATTATTTCATAAATTAGACACAGTAAGAAATTAACAAAATAATTGATAATAAAATCAAATTATAATATACATGAATAAAAGTTATTTAAAACTTATGAATTGTTTACTTCTTAAATTTCCCATTTAATATTTTTGGACCGAGGATGGACAGGGGTTAAGTGAAATCTTGAAAAGCAAAATGGCGGTTTAGAAGGAACTACTGTATACACTTTTAATTTTCACCCTGATGTTTACATTTAACATCACCATTGTTACTGTACCAATGCTTATAATACAAATGTAGCATAAATTAGTGTGAATAATATATTGGAAAACAGTAACCTGGAAACTATCTAAAATATGACAATATAATCGTAAAATAATGCACATTAGATTTCAAAGACTATGAAAATGTATAAAACATCTCATTAATAGTTCTTATTTTATTGAATATTGGATTAAAAATATGTTTGGTATATTGGGTTAAGCAAAATATTACTACATTTAATTTTACTTTTATCTTTTTACTTTTTAGAGATGAGGCTAACACAAAATGTGAATCACACAGGTAGGTTTAATCATACTTCTGTTAGACAAACCTAACAGAGATGGAGGTTTGAAAATCATGATTTAGCTTTTGGGAAATAGTTTTATGTATTTTTGAAAAAAACTTAAGATGAATTTCTTCCCATGACAGAATTCAGACCTTGACCACAATAGTCAATAAACTAACAAAGGCTTCCACATAATATTGAAAAGTTCAATAAATTGATTATTTTTACAATGTATGGCATTATTTATGTGTATAATAGTAACTTTGAACAACTTAGATTTGAATTTTAGCTCTGCCACTTCCTAGTCTGAGATCTTTAAAGTTTTACTTTAAGCCAATGTTATTCATCACTTAATGAATAAAAGCATCTATGATATTATATGATTGTAGGTTGAGGATTTTTAATAATAATCAATTCATATTTTATTTAGTTCACAGTGGGAATTATTATTATTAGCTATTATTGTTGTTATTGACATTAATAGAAACTTTGAGATTCTTTTTACACTTATAAATACACGACATGGCTAGCAAAACATATTTATTTCCCTCTTATCCCACACCCCACAATGTTATAAAGGGCACAGCAGGGAAATAACCATCTAGAGCATGAAGGTAAAGCTATTTTACATTCATCTTCCCTTCAGAAAGAAATATTGAAATGTCGGTTGCTGCGCTGCCTGACACACTGTGAAATCATTTACTATCCACTGGGATTATGAGACCCGGTGATATGTTGCCTTTTCTGAATGACTTCCCCATGAGAATTGTTGCAACATGGCCATCTGTTTGGGTATCATGGCTGAAATATATTTCAAAGTATATCATCCTTTTTTTCAGTTTTTTCAATGTAGGCATTTGAAATTCATAAACTGATGTTTTCAGGTGTTTTTCACAGAGCACCCAAATCAAGAGAGCAATGAATCTAGAGTCAGGAGACCTAGTTTCAATTCCAATCTTGGCCACTAATGAGTTCTGTGACTTTGGGTAAGCCATTTAATTTCTCCTGCCCTTAGTTTTGTCATTAATACATCAAAGCTTTTGAATCAAATATCTTAGGCATCTGTTCCAAATGTAGTGCTTAAAATTTTTCTCATGTTTGGAATGAAATATTATGTTATGATATTTTTGTTACTTTTCTGATGTTACCTACCTATTTTATGTCACTATAACTTAATGATTCATTCAACAGTTATTTGAAAGTTTACTTTTAATATGGCTGTATGTGTTTAAAAACAGCAAACAAAAATGTAACCTTCTGAGTCTTGAGGGAGAAATAAACATTAATCAAATATTGGCGGTAGCAGGATACTGCAGGGGTGAGTGGGGGGGGGTCACATAACATCAATAAGTGTACCTTATCTCAAACCAGGCAAAATGGGAACCAAAGGGAGGCCCAAACTTTAACTGTACAATATCCACTTGTGTACCTAATCCTGAATTGTACCCCACTTTTTAAAAATAAAATATATATAATAAAAAAAGTCACACCCTCATCTGTACATAAACATGTATAACTGTGATTGTGACAAGCGCCATGAACATATACAATTCAGTGATATGAAAGTAAAATAGATGTAGCTTTTCTGGGAAAGTAAGAGATTATATGTGTTTGTATAATCAAATATTATTTCTTTTTATTTTAGAATATAATATATAGGCTGGGCTAGGTGGCTCATCCTGTAATCCCAGCACTTTGGGAGGCCAAGGTAAGTGAATTGCCTGAGGTTGCAGGTTCGAGACCTACCCAGTCTACTTGGCCAGACCTCGTCTCTACAGTAAATAAAAAATTAGCCGGGCATGGTAGCACGTACCTGTAATTCCAGCTACTCGGAAGACTGAGGCAGAAGGATTGCCAGAGCCCAGCAGGTCAAGGCTGTGGTGGTCGGGAGCGTGCCACTGCACTCCAGTCTGGGCGACAGAATGAGACTTAAACTCAAACTCAAAAAAAAAAAAAAAGAATATAGTATGTAGTTAATACACTATTAAAAAATAAATAGCAAATAATGTACTGTTTATTCAAATATGTGTCTTATGTACCAAGCACTGTGTTATTATTATTTTTCACTGGTCCTCACTTCCCCTGGTTTAGAATCAGTTACCCTTAGTGATGTTATGTGCCTGCCCTCCCTCCACTGGTAGTGCAAGCAGTGCTGTGCACGTCATTTTACAGTGATAAATAAATCCTTCCTGGAGTTTAAAGTATAATGAAAAAGACAATAGTAAATAATCAAGAGAGTTCCATTTCTACTTAAGATGTAGCATGAAGGAAGATGTGATTCTCATCTTAACAATGAATAAGAAGCACAATTTTTTCTTGAACCTTTCAAAAAGCTGTTGTCCCAATACAATCAAGAGAACTGAAATTCAGAGTTACAAACCCTTCCCAGAAGAAAAGAAACAATGATCTACTTAATTTGTGTCAGAGTACAAAAGCTGTAAGTGGCCTCAACAGAAGCGCATGAAAAGAAATTGACTGAAAGTTTGATGAGTTACTGAGATTGAGTTGGGCTAGTCTCTCAGTATAGAATAACTGGGAGCTACTGGCACACTGGAGTTCTTCCCCATAGCCCTCCTCCAGATGCTCAGAGGAAAGACTGGGCAGGCCTGAAGACAGGATGAAGCACCCTTGATGGCATAGGCATGAATAGTGTGATTTGGAGACATGCTGTTTGCTTGCCTAGGTTCTCCCCTCAGAGGAAGCAAAAGCTCTTAAATATTGAGTGTGGAAGCAACAAACTCTCCTAATCCCACCTTCATGAAAGTAGTGCAAACAAAATCTTTATTCATCTGGGAAAGAATAAAAATTCTCTTTGTTGATGTCCTAAATCAGGTAAAGGTCTACAACTTTGAAAAGAAAGATAAACAGTCTTTTTGTTTGTTTTGTTTTTTTAATCTAGGGAAGGCTCAGGAAAACTTCTTGGACCTTCAATTCTGTGCCAATAAAAAACAGGTGAGTGTGCCTGTGGTTTCAGCTGCTTGAGAGGCTGAGGCAGGAAGATAACTTGAGCCCAGGAATTGAAGACTTTAATGAACTATGCTTGTTATTGTGAGTAACCACTGTACCTTAGCTGGGCAAGATAGCAAGCCCTGTTTCTTAAGATTATATAGAGGTAATAGATGGATGGATGGATAGATAGATAGACAGACAGACAGATGATAAATTTAAACACACATACACAAGGTCTGCTACTATTGAGGAAGAGCAGGAAACTTTCTGCTTCCTGAAACCCAGCACAGTTAAAGATCAGTTTGCTGCCACAAAGAGAAGTGCCAGAACACAAAGAAGATGGTATCAGTCCTCAAGGCTCAGGTGCACAGGACCCTAATACGACTGAGATTGGACCTGAAGAGCTGTCATCATTTTAAGACTGGTCTAGGGTAGCATGTTAGAGCAGTCTAGTGCTGCAGGGCACAGCATGAAAGAGACCCTACCTCTGAGGCAGAGCAGTGCAGAAGCAAATTAAAACTGAAGTTGGCACAGAAACATAGACAAAACCCTCCAGTCACCTAGGCCTAACACTAAACACAAGTAATCATAGCCTGATACTGGAAAAGTTTGGAACAATAGCATATGCAGTTGACTGAATGCTTGCCCCCACTCCAAAGATTCATTTACTGAAATGCTAAGCCCTAGTGTGATAGAATTGGGAGGTGGGATCTTTGGGGGGTGATTAGGTGAGTGTTGAGTGTTGAGTCCCCATGAATGGGATTGGTGCTCTTATAAAAAAGACCCCAGAGACCTCCCTCATCATTCTGCAACCTGAAGACACAGTAAGAAGGTGATCATCTGTGAAGCAAGAAGCAGGCCCTCACCAGACACTGAATCTGCCAGTTCTTGATCTTGGATTTTGCAGCCTCCAGACTGTGAGAAATAATTTTTTGTAGTTTATAAGCCACCCAAGCTGGGCATGGTGGCCCATACCTGTAATCCCAGCACTTTGGGATACTGAAGTGGGAGGATTGCTTGAACCCAGATGTTTGAGACCAGCCTAGGCAACATAGCAAGATCTCCTCTCTATTAAAAAAATTCTAAAATTAGGCAGGTGTGGTGGCAGGTGCCTATAGTTTCAGCTACTTGAGAGGCTGAGGTGGGAAAATTGCCTGAGCCCAGGAGGTCAGGGCTGTGGTGAGACGTGGATTGTGCACTGCACTCTGGCCTGGGTGACCACAGTAAAACCCTGATTCGAAAAAAACCAAAAAACAAATTTAGACCACCCAGTCTACCCAATCTATGTTAATATTTTATAGAATCCTGAGTGGAGTAAGAGAGTATATGACCAGAAGGGATAGAGTCACATTTAATACTAAGCCATAAAATGTCTTCATAAACTCTCTCCTCCTACCTGTCTTGAGGCAAATATGCACAGTGACCTTGAAAGATATGGAAGGAGCTTGGTGTCTGGTCATTTCTTAGAAGAGAAGGACCAATACGTTAGGGACACAGAGTGAACGTTATGTGAGTTAAAGATAAATTCCTGTTATGATTGAGCCATTATACATTTTTTTTGTGTTATAAAACTGTAACAGTTCTTTAATTAACACACAAATGGTTCTTTGAAGTGAAGTGCTGTATAGGATTGAATTAGCAATCAAATGGTAGTTTCTAAGAAACAGACATCAGATGTTAGCAACATGGAGATCCCTTGGGAACTGGCAATACATTATTGAAACTGTTGTCCTTGATGACTTAAACTGGCCATGTGCTCACTAAGTTTGCAGTTATAAGAAATGTGACAAAGTGATAGTGTGCATTGGCTCTTATTTTCTGCTTTCAGCAAGATATTTCATGAAAATGATAATTTCAGGAAGGGATTAGGCAGTTTACAAAGCATCACTATAGCAAACAGAGGGTCTTAATATTTGGAGACTTTCAAAAGTTTGGAAACAATTGGCTGCTTCTTAACAGTTGAATTTGAGCAACAGATTTCTCAGGAAAAAAACAAACAAACAAACACAGTCTCATGCAAAACTCAAGTTAAGGGTTTTTCTAGCCGATCTAAACCTATTTGTTTTTGTCCAGTATAACAAACCAGCTGCTATACTTTGCAGTTAACCAAAGATGAAAGGCAGAAACTGAGAGAAAAGGGGGTTTAATTTCTGCAACCAGGTTACAGGGAAATAGTCACCATAATACAAAAAGCCCAATCAAAGCAAGACAAACTCATTTCAGTATTAATACCCCAAATTTACAGCCCTTCACCCACCCAAGTTCAAGGTCTGTACGTTTCAGCATTACTCAGAATTTTCTGACCATTCAAGTCCCCTGATCATGCTGACATTTTTAGATAACATTCTGGAATTTACATGTTCCTTTACAGTTTTCCAGAGGAAGGGACAGACAACTGTAATATTTGAAAGGAAGGGAAAGTCACAATATTTAAAATGATAGCCTGAAAGTCATAACATTTAAAATGATAGCTTGACTGGGCTCGGTGGCTCAGGCTGTAATCCCAGCGCTTTGGTAGGCTGAGGTGAGTGGATTGCCTGAGCCTGCGGGTCTAGACCCGCCCAGGCAACTTGGCGAGACCTCATCTCTACAATAAATCAAAATTAGCCGGGCGTGGTAGCGCGTGCCTGTAGTTCCCGCTACTTGGAAGGCTGAAGCAGAAGGATCGCCAGAGTCCAGCAGGTCAAGGCTGTGGTGGCTGGGAGCGTGCCACTGCACTCCAGTCTGGGTGATAGAGTGAGACTCCAACTCAAAAAAAAAAAAATAAAATGATAGCTTTACATTGTTTTAAAACACATTGTTACACAATGCCCTGTTACTAGAGCCCTGGCCTGTAACAGTTCAATGCTCTTGTTCTTACAGATTGGAGAGGAGATGGGCAATGCCCACACCAAGCTTTAAGGCACACTCCTCTCATCCATGGAATATTCATCATGTCTCCTAACTAGCAGGTGGACTGGTTGTTTCCTCTCTAGCACCAGCAATGGCTTACTAGATAAGATTGACCTTTCAGACCAGTCAGAGAAGGCTGGGTTAAGAGACAATATAGAGCAGCCATATTCCAGGGGCAGCGTAGAGACAGAAAAAGTGTGTGCCTGTAAATTCAAGCACCTTCTATATTTAGCCCAACTCAGTTATGAAAGAAAGTTTCTTAATACAAGTTTTTAGTCTTTTCTAAATGACGATTTTAATATAACCAAAATGGCCTTCCAAATGTGTTCAGCAGGAGAAGAAAGGAGAGAGGGAGGAAGAGAGAGAGAAAGAGAAAGAGAGAGAGAGAAAGAAAGAGAGAGAGAGAGGGAGGGAAAGAGAAGGAGGGAGGTAGGGAGAGAGATTTGAGAAGCAGGGGTGTGCCTTATGGTTCAGAAATTACCTAGGGTACAATTATTCACTATCTGGAGAATGGACCACCTGAGACCCAATCTCCACGACAATATGTCCATGTAAAAAACATCCATTTGTATCCCCTGAATCTGAAATCAAATAAAATTATTTTTTAAAAAATAAAGCATACAAACCGAGGGAAAATGCATATCCAAGAAAAAAACTGAGAAGACTTTAAACTTTCAAATCTGGTTGATCTCAAGAATTAGAACATGCCCTTAGTTTTTTTACCATATGAGGTCAGTCCACAAAGAATGGAAGACGTGACTGTTTTTTCAACTGCCCAGTATTCAACACAAGATAATAAGACATACAAAGAAACAAAAAGTGTAGCCCAATAAAGGACAAAACAAAATTTTAATCTCAACTGTTCCTAAAGCAACACAAACAATGAATTTAATAGCCAAAACATTAAACAGCTGTTTTAAATATTCTTAAAGGGCTTGGGTGTATGTTTTTACCCCAATACCCCAGTATAAGTGACTGCTTTAAGATGCCTTAATTTCCCTGAATCTTATCTCTGCTTTTGTTTTTTTCATGGCCTTAGCTGTTGTATTTCAGTCCTCTGCCAGTAAACTCTTGTCCTTGGCACGTGCAGGTGTATAGACTTCTTTTTTTTTTTTTTTTCCAAACAACTCCCCCTTTTTTTATTATGATGTTGTGGGGTACAGTTAAGGGTTAGTTATACAAATATGTTTCATTCAGGCACCCTATTGATTAGAGGTGCTTCCCCATCCCCAGACAGATATTTACTCGTTAATCCCATCTCCCTCTACCCCCTGTAGTTTCCCACTAGTGTCAGTCATTTTCTTATAGTATTAGATTGGATGTTCAATGTTCATTATATGAGTGAGAACATGTGATACTCGGACCTTTCAGCTTTTAGCAGCCATGCCTGCTACATCCTTTGGCTTTTCCTCACCGGAGAGCTGAGCTATGCTTCTTTTTGGCTGAGTGCTGAGTTTGGCAACACAGAGATCAATTTCTGTATTAGCCCCAGCCAGGTTTGTACAACAAAATTAGGACTGCTTTGTTTTTTGGCTGGTTTGTGGGTGTTAATTGAGGACTGGGCCTCTGCTTTCCCTAAATTAATGTGCTGGGGAGGGTGGTAGAGAAAAGGAGAGCAAAACACCACAAAATGTCCTACCATTTTGATTGTGTCCTTTTGCTTGATTACACATTTGCTTGGTTATTGTAGATCTCCGATTTCCAGAGCACCTATAAAGCTATTTTAGCCAATCTAGTTGTTAAAAAAATATCTTTGTGAAAAACACAGCTCAGAGCTTCCTAATCCGCCACCTGATTGACTGAAAATTCCCATAATTTAAGTTGTTGAAAAATAGTTATCTTGAATATAAAATCTGTGGACTTCCCATCGTCTCTGAAGTCCTTAACAATATTGCTTTACTGCCACTTGATTTGCATGTTACTATTTACATCATCCTCATTTTTATATCCCTTGGCAAGCAACTTGGTTTTTTTTTGTTTTTTACCAGAAAGATTGGTGATTTCTGTTATCTATATTTTAAAGTCTAACAGACAAATATGCCCCAAAAGTTTTCATTCTGAGTTAATTTAACAAGACATAACTACACACTTTCAAAATGTTGATTCAGTTCATCTTTAAATCCTAGAGACTGTTCTATCATTGTAATTCTATGTATTAGATCTGCTTTGTTATTGTGATGTTCTTCTTCAGGGATTCAAAGCATACAATGAGTCTTTGTTGCCTATATTCTATATTTATTTCTTTCTCTCATCCACCTTTAATCTCTTATTTTATTTCATTGGTGTGCTCTTTGGTTTTACTCTCCTGTTCAAATTCCCTTATTATACTTTCAGTTAAATAATTCACCTTTGAGAATTTTTAGATACAATTTTTGTTTTTGGAAGTTTTTGTCTTTTTCCTTCATTTCTTTTCTCAGTTCAGACAAACTGATTTAAATTTTTCTTGACTGGGAGTGGTGGTTCATTCCTGCAATCCCAGCATTCTGGTATGTCGAGGCGGAAAGAATACTTGAGCCTGGGAGTTGGAGACCAGCCTAGGCAACATTGTGAGACCTCATTTCTACTAAAAGTTAAAAAAAAATTAGGTAGGCTGGTGGCTGAGGCTGAAAGGGATTGTCTAAGTACAACCCAGGAGATCGAATTTGCAGCAAGCCATGTTCTTGCCACAGCACTCTAGCCTGGGTGACAGAGTGAAACTGACTGAAAAATAAAAAAAAAGTTTTCTTGAATGTGTGTGTGTGTTCATGTGTAGGTGTGTGTGTTTTCCAGCTTTTTGAGAAACAATCTATGCAGCACAAAATTCAACAATTTTAGAGTATATGATTTAATGGTTTTTAGAATATTTACAAAATCCTGTAACCATCATCACAACCTAAATAAAGAACTTTCTCATCAACCCATTGGCACTCAACTCCCATTCTCCTCTGTAGACCCTGGCAACCACTGCTCTGCTTTCTGTCTTTCCAGGTCTACCTGTTCTGGACACTGGAAATAAATGGAATGTTGTCTTTTGTGACTGGCTTAAAGAAGCCAGTTCACTTTCAGCATATTGTTTTTAAGATTAATTCATGCTTTCTGCTTTTTTGGGCACATTTTGGCCCATTTATATTCTGAGTTGTTGACTTTCTGATTCATGTCATTCTTTCATTTTTTTCATTGCTTATTTAATTTTTGCTCGAGTAGCGTATTATACTTTTCCTCTGCTTCATAATTGTCGTTGGTATGTATTTTCATCTGCTTAAAAGTTTTGACAGTTACTTTTTGATTTCTTGTAGCAGATTTGAAGTGGATGATGTATGAATTTTTCTGTATTTTCAAAGTACCTTTTGTTTTTCTGAAACAGTAATTAGAGTTAATTATGTGCAGAGGAGGCTGAGTGTTTTGAGTGGCTTACTGAGATTCCGAGTTCAAGCTAACCATATTCTGCTGGTAGAGTGAAGTGAAGTTTAGTTTCTTTACTAGTTGTTGCCTTTCTTCTATGTGTGGTGGGATAATTGGGCAAGTAGAGTTTCTTCTGATGCTGTGATATTTTGTTTCTGAAGGTATATATATTTTTGCTGCTTGTTTTCCTTCCCTTCCTTTACCAACTAGCTCTGAAAGAATTCCTTTCCATCACATGGCACCTATCACCTCCCAAAGTGATACCTCTTCACTTCTTTATCTCTGACCCAACACATGTCCCAGTCTCTTCCTTTTGATTCCCCAAAAGACATGTTTTTTGATGAGAAATATTTGACGTGTTTCAATTTTTCTGTCACTCAGAGGGAGGTTTTCTCCTTTAGGATGCTGTTTTCTGTGTTCTGCTACTGCTGCTGCTAAGACATACTCTGTTTCTCAATCCTCTATTTCATAGATAACTCTCCTGTTTCTTCACTTAGTAAAGACTATAGAATAGCTTAAAGTGGTTTGGGATGTTTATTCCTGTATAACTTTATATTGGAAGTTTTATAAATTTATATATTCTTATTCTTTAGAAATAGGTTATAGTTGACTTTATTTGGAGACTGTGGCAGCATTTTATATTTATGAGCTGATCATTATCCTACACAATATGTCCTTAAAAATAGAATATTTCGTATCATTTTCCCCCAAAACTATTAGATTCATTGTGATAAATAAACTGAATGGTCCTACAACTAATAATTTTATATAATTATTAGTTGTAGATTTGGAATAAGTTTTAGAGGTAGAGATTACTAACTAGTGTTCACTAATATATCTGATTTTACTTTCCTTGTGCAAAAGAAACTCTTTTTCAAAGATTTCTTTTAATGAGGTGAAGTCATGTATATATTTCTGGTATGTATTTCTTAAAATATTTATGGAATAAATGTGTCATGTTTAGGTTAAAACAGAAAATAAGTCATAAGAGAGTTTTATTCTCTTCTTTCTCTACCAGAACAAGAGTGAGAAAGTTGTACTTGGTAAGCATAAAGCCATAAGATGGCAGTGGCTTGAATTATCGGTTCTCCAGAGGAGAGACAGCTTTTTGAAAAGTACCTGAAACCACACCGAACTTGGCATGAGCTAGAAGTATACTTTTACTTTATCTAATCGCTAAGATGTTGTGGGTAGATATCAAAAAATATCGTTTAGATAGAAGCTGGATCAACCTCCTCAGAAGAAGAACGGGTAGCCAGGTCTCCATGTTTCACAGGGAAAAAACTCAACAATACATAACTCAAATAATCATCAAATAATTAACAATTTTAAACAAAGTTGCACACGACAAAGTCAAAAGAAAGTCTTCATAAACAATTAAGCAATAAAAACCTTTTTGTACCCCTCCAGAAGTCATATTTTTCTACACATAAACCGTCAAATACAATGATACACTATTTAGTGTAGAAATCTGCAACTTTATTTAGTATCTGAAAAGAATAGGAAACCAGTAATATTTGTATGCTAAATTTGCTAAAAGGAAATATATTGAATATTGGAAATTCTTTAGAAGAGCTTTGCAGATCTCTGATTTGTGAAAATCCACTAAAATATATAAAAAGTTCTTATAAAATTATATTATTATAATGAGCATTTTAATTAAATCTCAAAAGAATAAGGTTCAGAATATCAGTTAAGTAAATTTTAATTGATTAAATTTCATATTAAATTAATTTGATTTCCTATTAAAATGAACTGCATCCTATAATTTATATATCATGGTTATAGTAACAGTAGTTATAAACTTCAGCTAATTGTGGCAAAGCTAAAATAGTAACAGTAAATGATTGTGATCGATGCTACATTTTACATGCATGTGATACAAACAGCATGGATGTATATTTAGAAACTCATTTTCTTCTATTATTGAGTGTTTTAATTCTTACTGAAATTTATTCTGCCTGTGGATCAACTCTTTGCACTTTTTGCTTTGGTAGGGAATACTTTCTCAGTTATGTATTCAACTGTTGCTTCCCTTCCTATTAACTTCACATTATGCAAATGAAAATGCTTCTTAAAATTCTTGAGCCAATCTTCACTCATAAAATTTGTTACTTCAAATACTGCACAAGTAACTTCAACAACTGCATTTACAAAAAATAAATTTTTTTTTGTATAAGCTTCTGTCTTCTTCCTAAATTATATTTCCATCTATAATCATATGTTTCTGGTGCACATCTTCATACCACACATTATTCATATTTTCAACTGTCATAAATTATTCTATCACCAACTTTTGTACTGACTATATCATTTTATAAAATATTTTTTATATTTATTTTTATATGGAGAATGTAGAGTTAACTGAGTTCGTCAGACTCACCAAAACCTCCTATATTGAGTTAAGCTCTGCTGTTATAATTTCATTTTTATCTCTTACAAGAAGTACTCTCTTGGTTTTCTGGATGATTCTCAGTAAGACATTATTAATTATTTTTATTTTAAAATGAAGGAACTACATATGGAATGATGAACTGACATGATAAAAGCTGTATTGAAACACAGGTGTTGATTTACTTATTAGTTAACAAAACAATCCTACAATTCAGCCTCAGGTGCTCTACAAAAAATTATAAAAATGTAAATATCACATGTTATAAACATCCATGAGCCAGGCATCCCATAGAATTCCTTGCTCAATACAAATATAGTTGTCTTTCATTTTTCTGACTACCAAGAGTTTAGTGTACTTGTATTTAATATTCTTTTAATACAAGTTTGATAGGTTTTGACCTATTCTCAAGCCTTCTAGCAAGTAGGAGTAAGCAGATAGGGATTTGTTTTTGTTCTCTACCACCAGGTCACAACAAAAAACCCTGGTACATATTACCTTACTATGTGTTTGTCGTATATGAAGAAAGTGATACACAATAATTACTTAAAAATAAACCCATTTTACTGAAACAGCAAAGGTACTATCAATTTTTAGTACATTTGGGTTATACATTTTTACTATATTTATTTTTTAAAATAGACTGTCTTGTCCCAATAAATTAATCACCAATAAGGTAATCCTAGAATTCACCATTTATTAAATAATAACCGTGTCTATTTTTTTCCCAAGATTGTTTTATACTCCAAATCAAGAGTAGCAATATCTTTAAGTTTCTTAAAATGGAAATTAAATCTGACAAAGTTTTTAACCATATATTTATTTTCTAGGCTTTCTTTTCATGATACAGAGCTAATACAGTGTAGATTTGAAACTCTCATTTTGCTTTAGAATGTTTTCAAACACATTTAATTAGACTATTCTTTTTTCTATCTGGTATCAGCAAATATGCTTCCAGGAATCAAAACAGACCCTCCTGAAGAGTTTCCTAAATATTTCCTCTTGTGCAGAGTAGTCTATGAGCACCTATAGCACCCTGTAAGAGTCTATCATTCCTCTTCTGAATTTAATATGTTAGCCGTCCATTCACCAAGAACTAAAGCAAGAATGTTTCTGATGGTACATGAATATATGAATTAATGGATTCCTGAATATTTTTGTCATTCATATGAAGATCTGTCCTTGAGGTTAAGGTATCAATTTTTAACAATTCATTACTCAGTCAAAATAAGTTACAGATTTGTTTCTTGGCAAAGTCACTGTAATCCAGACCAGTGGTTTCAAATAAAAACTTGTTTCAGAATTATGTGAGAAGCTTTATAAATATTCAGATGCTTGTTTGATATCTTGTAGTAGTTATTTGGCAGTTTGTGAGCTGCATCAATATTTTATCAATTTCCCCAAATGATTAGTTTGAATGTCAGTATTCAAGAAACTTAGCTCCAAACCCAATTCTAGCCATTTGAAAAACCGTAACTGGAATTAAAAGAAAGAGAATCAACATATCTAAGCAGCTCAAGTTTTCTTTTCATGAATATGTATTAGATCCCCTCTTTCTTTTTTTCATGGACCACCTGTATTAGGGTTTCACAGTATGGTCAACAAGCAGTTTTCAACCATTTGTTTATCTCATACTAAGTCACGAGGTTTGGGTGGGGAATGGAATCTTCCTATGTAATACATTCCCCAGGTGAATACTTCCAACTTGAGTCTTCCAGTGTTGGGTAGGACGATGCAAAATGTACTTTGTTCATTAAGTGAAAGTTTTGATTACTTGTTATTCCTAATTTTTCCCTTGATTTCTCAAGGCAGAAGATTTTCATTACCCTATAATACCTCCAGATTCAACTATTCACTATTCAACTATGTCTCTTCAATAATAAGTTGGAAGACATGCCGTAAATATTATTCCAAAGGTTGTATTAAGGGTCACATAAAAAGCTGCATTCACTCTCAGATTTGCAAGGACTTTTTTTCCCAATGAAGAAAGGAAAAGAGAAGAGAGAGAAACACAAATTTTTACATACACATACCATCTCTTTCTGCATGTATTTCATCTTCCCCACACTGGGTTTTTTTTTATTGTGTGGTTTGCCTTGGAGTAATGTGACAAAGTTCATGGAGTCCATAGATGACAAAAACTGGATGAAATTTAATTCTGACATCTTTCTGAAATTTTTATTACATTATGCTGCCAAAAATGTGGTGAAAACCACAGAAGAGAATGGAAAGTTCTGGTTTAGGAAACTATGCTCCTAGATAATGCTTGATTGGATTCATAATTTGGTCATTCACTTGGTAAGACTAGTGCTACAAACATCTGGAATTTTGTTTTATGCTCACATTAAATCTGCTGCTGCTATGCTTTAAAAATGTATCCCTATTTGATATTCATTACATTTTAATCATTTTGTTGTTTTAGTATATTTTCAGTTTTTTATAATATAGAAATAAGAGTTATAATATTTGGAAAAATACAGAGTTAATAATACTTCCAACAAAATTTTGAAGGTGAATTTGAAGGGAAAGAATGAGACAAATCTTGTAAAGGATTTTCCCAGACCATTTGTGAAATAAGATAAAATGAAACCCTACTAGATTTTTAAAAGAAATAATGTATACAGCGAGCCTCTCATACCCATCTTTCCTCTCTTTATTAAACATATTGAATATAACATAAAAATATATTGAATACAATGCTTGAGACATAAACAGTTTGATATGAAACATGGATTGCCCTGATAAAATATCTTTTAGGTTGCCTTTAATACGAGATTTCACCCAGCAGCTAGTATTCAATGCTACACTTGAGTCCATCATTTAAACATTCTTTAAAGGTCATTTTACAGGATTTTAGTTTTTAAAAATTGTATTATCCTTCCTTAAGGTAAAACTTCTGCATCAAAAATACTGACATTATGCAGGTTTACTAAAACCAATGCCTTCCACTTATTTGTAAACCATGTTGTGCTAATGTGACTTTTGTGGTCTTCCTGCAGCAATCACATATTTGATGCCCATAAATTATTTGCTACATTTTCCCTGTCTGAAACATCTGAACATTTCTCATTCTCATTCCTTTTTCACTTTCAATTTGATTCTTCTTTTCTCAATTTGCTTTTCATATTTCTGCCTCTTTTTCCAAAGAAATATGCTTAAGCAGGTTATGTTTCATTGACAACATATAGGAATTTCTATCAGCAGAAACAAAATGTACACCAATCTTGTCAGCTCTAATCTCATTGACACCTACTGTCAACTGCAGTGCAGTTACCACAGTTTGGTTTAGGTCACTTCTGTTGAGAATTCTGACAATGGTGTGAATGCTGGTTTACAGAAGATGTCTCAAAGTACACATCTCTTAACCTACAAAGATGAAAATCTTTCAAAATTAACGTTAATGACAGTCCCAATGAAAGAAACTTTGTTTACATTATTTAACCATACAAATTCAATTTAGAGTAAATAAGAAGAATATTTTTTATCTTAGATTAAGTATGCCATACTCTTTATGATTATTACCATATCTATGTGTGGTTTCCAAACTAGCCATATTATATCTAATTATTGTTATCATCTTCATAATACATCCTATCACTGTACTCAAATACTATGTTCAGTTAGCAGGCAAAAAAAGAGAGTTATACAACATGTCGAGAAATTAATGACTTCATTTTGTTACTAAGACTTTTAACAAACTATTTTGTATTAATGTTGAGATTTTTATATACAGTTTAAAGCAACATATTCACTTAAGTTAACCATTGATTACAGATAGAATTTACTTCAGTAAAAAATAAAATATGGAAAGATAACTAAAATTTTTTGTTAAAATTGAGAATAGTTACTTTTAGAGAAATAAAATGTCTTATAGTCTAATACAGATTATAATATTGTCTAACTGAATTTTGGGGCAAACCACCATATCTCTCATTTTTTTCTAAATTCCAAACAGCAGTAAAATGAAGTCAAGCAGATAATCTTCAAAACCTTTTTTGGGGGGATGGGGGGAAGCTTTGGTGGTATTTTGTTCAAATCAATTGAAAAATGCTAATCAAAATATCTTAGCCTAAACATTTGCATATTTCCATACCAAACAAATTACAAATAAAATGATTCTCCATTTCAAAGAATTTGCTCTTAACTTACTAGGTACATCTGTACTTGACACACAAAAACATTTTTTTAAAAAAATGACTTAGTCTTTAAAATCAAAAATAATTTAAAAAGAAAAATTTAATCACATTTGAAAAATAGAAATAACATTTTATTTTGTATACTTTTAAAAACATATTGATTTTCTAAAAACTAAAAGACAACACACAGAAAATTACACATGGTACATATTCAGATATTTTAATCTCTTCTTTAGCTGTCTCTAATACCACGTTGCTAGTATTTTTTGAAGAATGTATATGGTTTAAATACAGTTTTATTATTTTTCACTTTTTCATAAAATTATCTACAACTGTACCAAGTTGAACTTTCTGTTAATAATTTTAATTGTTGACAGAAAACCTTTTTTTAAGTAAAGTTTTATATTTAAATAATAAGTAGGTTTTTCTTTTCTTTTTTTTTTTTTTTTTTTTGAGTTGGAGTCTACTCTGTCGCCCAGACTGTAGTGCAGCGGCCGCTCTCGGCCACTGCAGCCTTGACCTGCTGGGCTCCGGCGATCCTTCTGCCTCACCCTTCCAAGTAGCTGGAACTACAGACGCGCACTACCACGCCGGGCTAATTTTTTTATTTATTGTAGAGATGAGGTCTTGCCAAGTTGCCCAGGCGGGTCTCGAACTCGCGGGCTCTGGCAATCCTCTCACCTCAGCCTCCCAAAGCACAGGATTACAGGCTGAGCCACCGAGCCCAGCTATAAGCAGGTTTTTCTAAGCCAACAACAAAACTTGTGCCACCAAGATAGCTAATTATGTTCAACTGTTTTTTATTTCACTCTTTCATTTTAACCCCTTGTTCATAGAGTCAATTACTATTTGTGCTTCTTTTTCATTAAACATTACATCTGATATTAGTATATATTTAGAATAAATTAAATATGTGAGAAAAAGTGAAACAGAAAAAAGTACATGCAAGAGTCAAAAATCTACTATGCCTATTTTTTCCTCTTGCACCAAAAGTATGAACATGGAATGAAAGTACCACAATAAAACATTTAAGGCCACAGTAAATACGTCACCTAACTTCTGATTAGTATCTCTTCAATGACCAATATCTCATATACCAAATTCTCTCTGCTTTTGCTTATGACCCCCATTAGAACTGTGCTCCTTTCTGGAGGCTCTAAGATTGAATTTTATCCCAATCCCATTTAGTTGTTTGGGTCCATTCCTTTCACCGGTAGCACTGAGAAGCCCATTTAACTTAATGCCTGTCAGCAAGGGCCAGGTCTTTGCTCCTTGAGGATGCCCACATTCCTTCTCATCTTCTTCCTGTGTCCTCTCTTTTTTAAATAATAGTGGGAAATCTCTCTCATGCTTCAAATCTCTCACCTTCTGTTAACATTGTTCTTACTGACTATTGTGCCTTCCACTTATGCTTTTACAAGTTCCTGTGACTAGACTGGGCCATCTGAGTACATGAAGGTAATTTTCCTAATAAAAGGTCATTGATTAGTAACCTAAAACACATCTTCTTCAAGTCCCTTCACAGTAGACCTAGATTAGTGTTTGACTGAATAATCAGGGCAGATGAATTTGGGGGAAACATCATTAGAATACTGCCTACTATACCCAAAGATAAATAAATAAATGAATAACATAGAGATTAGCTGATTATAGAATAATGTCAATCAAAAGTCATTCATTATTCAAAAACTTTTATTTGCTATTTGAAAATGACTAACATTTTTAAAGGAGAAGCAGAATAAACAATTGTATAATTGATGTGAACATCTTTATTCATCTATATATTAGAATGCTAATGGTGACTATACTTACTCATTTTTCTCCTTGACTTTTTGAATTCCCTAAATTGTCCATTATGTGCATTTATTACTTTTACAACAACAAAAACATCTACACAAATTTTGCTTCTGACCATAATAGAGTGACTGGGATCATACTTAACTTCCCACCAAAGCAATTATGAGACTGAAAGAATATATTGAATAACTTTTTTGACATTGGACATTATATAGTATAGTGCTGTGATACCCGCTTAAAAATAAATACATTACATCAGTCATGATCACCCAGATTTATTTCAGGATGGACATTACAGAGAGTGGAGCAAAGATAAGGAACATAAGCAAAGCAACCAAGGTTGGAGAAAACCAAGAGCAGAGCTTTTAAAAAGTGTGTAAGTTGGCATTTGCAGAGCAGAAATATCAGCCAAGGGAGAGATATGCAGAGAGACTGATTCCTGTTGAGTCTCTTGCTAAATACTGAGCTTCACATTAATAGAATAAAACTACATATGTTTAAGCAAAGGATAATGAGGGAGATGTAGGCTGAACAATTCCAAGGCTCATGCAAGGTTGGAAGAAGACTAACCTCCAGTCAACAATGGAGAACAACTAGGGCATTTAGCTGTGACCTCATTAAAGGAGGGCAACAAACTCCAACCTTGAATAATGTAATGGTCAAGATGTCTAATATCCAATTAGAAAATGCCAGCTATGAACACAAGCAGGAAATATAGCCTATAAGGAGAGAAATCGCTTAAGAGAAAGAATGACTGTAGTAATGGAATAATTAGATAAAGACATTAACAAAACTGTTTTAAATATGATGGAGGGCTTACAGAACAACATCAAAATAATGAGGCAAGACATAAAAGATATGACAAATGACAAAATAAAGCTTTTAGGAATTAAAACATACAGTATATAAAATGGAAAATTCACTGAATGTAAATAATGACAAGTTTGATTCCCAAAATAAGAGTGGAAGAATAGAAAAAAAATTGAGTGGCAGTCCCAAATTTCTTAAATATTATGAAAACTAAACCTGCAGACACAAGAAATTCATAAAAACAATGCAAAAGAAAAACTAAACTCCAGAAGGTCCTATTATAATCAAACATATGAAAATGCTGATAAAAATCCTAACAGTGGTTGGAGAAATTAGAAATAAGTTCTTTATGTTAAAAAAAGTACCCGAAAAATATTGAATATATACAAAGAATGACATTGGAAATGTTAAACATGTCAGTAAAATACGGTTCATTTTCTTATTTCAAAAATTAGTTAAAAGTTAGTTGGATTATTATTATTATTATTATTTTGAGTTGGAGTCTCACTCTGTCACCCAGACTGGAGTGCAGTGGCCGCTCCCGACCACCGCAGCCTCGACCTGATGGGCTCCGGCGATCCTTCCGCCTCAGCCTTCCAAGTAGCCGGAATTACAGGCAAGCGCTACCAAGCCTGGCTGATTTTTTGATTTATTGTGGAGATGAGGTCTCACTGCCCAGGTGGGTCTCGAACCCGCAGGCTCAGGCAATCCATTCACCTCAGCCTCCTAAAGACACGGGATTACAGGCTGAGCCATTGAACCCAGCTAGTTAGTTGGATTATTAAAGCAAAAATTAAACAAGTGTATTCAAGAATTTTTATTGTAGCTATAAGATGTATAACAATAATTGCACAAGAATAGCACAAAGGAAAGGAGAGATGGAAGTATGTACTTTTAACATTTTTATATTATGTATGAAATGCTATAATATTATTAAAAGTGGACTGTGGAAAATTAAATAGGCAAACCTTAAAGAATCCACACAAAAATAAAATTACATAAAAATAATGTAGATAAATAAAATAACAACAAATAAAAAAACCCCTTAATCGATCCAAAGGAATGTAGGAGGAAAAGAAAGGTGAAACTTCTTTAGGAGTGAGATTGTCAGATTGTTCATCAAAAGTAAGTAAGGAATACACATAAGATGTTTAAGACAATGCTTATAATCTACAGAAACACAAAAAGGGCTGGGCTTGACAGTTCATGACAGTAATTCCAGCACCTCAGTAGGTTGAGGTGGGAGGATCACTAGAGGCCAGGAGTTCAAGATCAACTTGGGCCATACAGTGGGTTTCTGTATTTCCCCCTCTCCCCCAAAAAGAAAGAAATAGCCAGAGATGGTAACATCTGCCTGTAGTCCCACCCTACTTGAGAGGCTGAGATGGGAGGATTGCTTGAGGCCAGGAGTTCAAGAATGCAGTGAGCTGATCATCCTACTACACTCCAACCTGAACAAGAGAGCAGGACTCCATCTTAAAAAAAAAGCCTAAAATAAAAAAAGATGGATTATGCTGTAAACAATTTACTTATAAGAGATATGAGGGTTTATACTGATATTAGACAAGGTATTATGAATTAAAATGACATTTTAAAATCATAAATGGTGAAAAGAAGATGAAAGTGTTCCTAATGTATATATTTAATAATAGTTTGAAAAGACATTAAAAACTTAGAAAAATAAAAGTTAAATAGACAAACACACATTTACAACTATAGCATGAAATTTCAACAGATATCCTTTCAGTAATTAAGAGAAATAGATTGAACACTAGTAAGAATACACAACAATTGAACAACATTATCTGTCACCTTGACCTAATTGATACTTATAAATCCCTATAAGGAATATCTGCAGAATACACATTTCATTTCATATGCTTGTAGTCATAGGACACATTCATTCTGATGGAATATACTAGAACATGAAACAAGTCTCAATACATTTAAAATCATGTAGAAATCTCTACATATTTGGAAATTAACACAATTTAAAATAATATGATGGCTATGGTAAAATATCAGAAAGAAAATTAGTAAATATTGTATTATAAACTTGTGTATTTAAGGTGTACTACATAATGTTTTCATATACACATACATAGTAAAGTGGTTACAGTGAAGCAAGTTACCATATACATTATCTCACATAGTCACCGTTTTTGTGGTGATTACCTAAGATCTACCCTCTTGGCAAATTTCCAGTGCACAACACAAGATTATCAATTTAGTCCTCATGTTGTCCATTGAATCTATAGATTTATTTATCTTACAGAATGTAAACTTTTTACCATTTGACCTACACTTTCACATTTCCCCACCTCCCTCCTACTCCTGGTACAAGGATGCTACTCTCAGTTTCTATGTATGTTTTTTCAGGTCTCATATATAAATGAGGTCATGTAGTACTTGTCTTTCTGTCTCTATTTCACATATGATAGTGCCCTCTATGCATACACGGTTTGTGGCAAAAGGCAGGATCTCCTTTTTTTAGGCTAAATAATTTTCCATTGCACATACATATGTACTTTGGCTATATATTTCCATATCTTGGCTATTGTGAGTAATGCTGCAATGAATATAAGAGGGCAGATATCTTTACGAGGTGGCGATTTCATCTTGTTGTGGTGTACACTCAGAAAGAGAATTGCTGGATCACTTGATAATTCCATTTTTAATTTTTTTGAAATGAATATAAATGAAGACCCACTGTGTGAATAATTTGGAGAACTAGCTAAACCAGTGTGCAGAGGAAAGTTTATAGCATTAAATGTTTATATAAGAAAATAAAAAGGTCTGAATTCATTGACTTAAGCTTCTAACTTAAGAAGTTTTTTATATGTGCAATTAGAATAAAATAAATGTCAAAAAGCAGAACTATATATATGCACCCTCGATAAATAATGATAACATATATAATGATACAAGGCTGACAGACTAAATGCTTTTCCATTAAAATTGAAAATAGAAAAGGAAGCCCATTATTATCACTTATTTTCTATATTATACAAGAGTCCTATTCAGTGAAACTGTTCAAGAAAATAAACAAAATTCATACTTATTGGAAAGAAAAAAGTTAAAACTGTTTCTATTTACAAACAGCATGATATGTGAATATCTTAAGGAATCTTTAAGAAAGCTACTAAATACTGTGATGGAAATGAAAAACAGACTAATAAGCATGGAAAGCAGAAGCAGCCAAGCAGAAGAAAGAATCTCAGAGCTCGAAGACCAAAACACAGAACTAACCCAAACTGTCCAAAGCATAGAGAAGAAGCTCAAAAAGACAGAACAAAACCTGCAAGAGATGAATGATCACTTCAAGAGACCAAACCTAAGAGTAATTGGGCTTCCTGAGGCAGAGAGAGAAATAGAAGCCACATTGGAACAAACATTTCATGAAATCATTCAAGAAAACTTCCCGCATCTCATTAAGGTTGAAAAAATTCAAACACAAGAGATTCAGAGAACCCCTGCAAGACAACAAATGAAAAGACCAACTCCCAGACACATAATAATTCACCTAAACAAAGTAGCTACAAAAGGAAAAATCCAAAAGGCAGCAAGAGAAAAAGGCCAGACTACGTACCAGGGAAGACCAATTAGAATAGCAGCAGATTTATCCACAGAAACCCCTCCAGGCCAGGAGAGCCTGGAGCCCTATCTTCAAAGTTCTAAAATAGAAACAATTTCAACCAAGAATAACCTATCCAGCCAAACTAAACTTCATTAATGAGGGAGAATTGAAATCTTTTCCAGACATCCAATCCCTAAGAACCTAGGCCGCCACCAGACCACCTCTACAAGAAACACTTAAGAAAGTACTGAACACAGAAGAAAAAGAAAAAAGAACAACAGCATTCTTCACAAGAGTACAGGCAAAAGATTAAAAACACACATGAACCAACTCCAAAACCCAAAGAAAGACAACAAATAAACAGGAACAACTCTGTAAGAACCTTATGACAGGGATCAACTCTTGCATTTCAATTATTAGCCTAAATGTGAACGGACTAAATGCACCACTGAAAAGACATAGATTGGCAAAATGGATAAAATATCATCAGGCAACAATCTATTGCCTTCAAGAGACTCACCTCACTAGAAAGGACATCCACAGACTCAAAGTAAGAGGATGGGAAACAAACTTCCAGGCGAACGGAATACAAAAGAAAGGAGGAGTAGCCATCTTAATTTCAGACAAAATACCCTTCAAACTATTAAAAATCAAGAAAGATACAGAAGGCCACTACATAATGATAAAAGGCTCAATCCATCAACAAGAAATATCTATCCTAAACATATATGCACCCAACATAGGTGCGCCAACTTTCATAAAGCAACTTCTTGGAAAACTAAAGAAAGATATCTACTCTAACACTATCATAACTGGGGACTTTAATACCCCACTCACAACCCTAGACAGATCATCAGGACAAAAAATCAGCAAGGAGATCCGGAACCTCAATGTAACTTTGGACCACATGAACTTAATTGATACCTGCAGAACACTCCATCCAATGACAACAGAATACACATTCTACTCATTACCACATGGAACATATTCTAAGATCGACCACATACTCATCCATAAATCAAGCATAAGCAAATTTAAAAAAACCGAAATTCTACCAAGGACATTCTCAGACCACAGTGGAATAAAAATAAACATTGACACCAACAAAGTCCCCCCAAAACCCACAAAGACATGGACACTAAACAGCA
>NW_007258432.1:451538-453972 GCF_000164805.1 Carlito syrichta | reverse complement strand
AATACCAAGCTGTTTTGATGATTGTAGCTTTATAGTAAAGTTTGAAGTCTGGTATTGTGATACCACCTGCTTTGTTTTTTCATAAGCATAATCAGAAACACAAAAGATGAAGTCACATCTGACCCTGAAGAAATACAAAAGATCATTAGAGACTACTACGTACACTTGTATGGAAACAAACTTGAAAACCATAAGGAAATGGAGGACTTTCTGACATCACACAACCTACCTAGGTTGGAACAAGAAGAAATTGACCCCTAAATAGACCAATAACAATCAAGGAAATCGACTATGTAATAAGAAAACTTCCTACCAAAAAAAAGCCCTGGTCCAGATGGCTTTCCAGCAGAATTCTACAAGACATTCGAGGAGGAGCTGATACCAATCCTACTGAAGGTATTCCAGGCAACTGAAAAAGATGGAACTCTCCCCAAATCATTTTATGAAGCCAACATAACATTGATACCTAAGCCAGGTAAAGATCCAACAAAGAAAGAGAACTACAGGCCAATATCTTTGATGAACATAGATGCTAAAATTCTCAACAAAATCCTAGCAAACCAGATTCAGCAATACATCTCAAAAATCATCCACCATGACCAAGTAGGCTTCATTCCTGGCATGCAAGGCTGGTTCAACATTCGTAAAACCATAAATGTAATTAAATACATCAACAGATGTCAAAACAAAAGCCACATGATCATATCATTAGATGCAGAAAAAGCTTTTGATAAAATCCAGCACCCCTTCTTGATAAAAACCCTTGAACATCTAGGCATACGGGGAACATACATCAAAACAGTAAAAGCCATCTACGAGAAACCCACAGTCAGCATACTCCTAAATGGACAAAAATTGGAACCAATTCCTCTGAAAACTGGAACTAGACAAGGTTACCCACTCTCTCCCCTCCTGTTCAACATAGTATTGGAAGTCCTGGCTAGAGCAATCAGAGAAGAGGAGGCAATCAGAGGTATTCAAATAGGAAAAGAGGAAGTCAAGTTATCTCTCTATGCAGATGATATGATGGTGTACCTTGAAAACCCAAGAGAATCTGTCAAAGGCCTCCTTACATTGATAAAAGGCCTTTGGCAAAGTCTCAGAATACAAAATAAATGTACAAAAGACAATCACATTTCTCTACACCAATAATAAACAAACAGAAACCCAAATAAAAAACACAATTCCATTCACAATAGCCACAAAAAAAATGAAATACCTTGGCATCCTCCTAACCAGAGACGTGAAAGACCTTTACAATGAAAATTACAAAACACTGCTCAAAGAAATCAAAGCCGACATGAACAAGTGGAAAAATATCCCATGCTCATGGATCGGAAGAATCAACATTGTGAAGATGTCCATCTTACCTAAGGCAATCTACAAATTCAATGCAATACCCATTAAATTACAAACAACATTCTTCTCAGACGTAGAAAAAACAACACAGGAATTCATATGGAAACACAAACGTCCAAGAATAGCCAGAACAATCCTCAGCAAAAAAAACAAAGCAGGTGGTATCACAATACCAGATTTCAAACTTTACTATAAAGCTACAATCATCAAAACAGCTTGGTATTGGTACAGGAACAGGCATATAGATCAATGGAACAGAACTGAGATTCCAGAAGCAAAACCTGAATTTCTCAACCAACTCATCTTCGACAAAGCCCCCACCACCTACCAATGGGGAGAGGAGAACCTATTCAGTAAATGGTGCTGGGAAAATTGGCTGACCACATGCAGAAGATTGAAACAGGACCCCTATCTATCCCCATGCACAAAGGTTAACTCCAAATGGATCAGAGACCTAAATGTAAAACCTCAAACCATAAGAACCTTAGAAAAGGAAGGAAATACTCTCATGGAAATCGGAACTGGCATCCAATTCCTGTACAAAACCCGAAACCCACAGGACTTAAGAGAGAAGATAGACAAATGGGACCTTATTAAACTGACAAGCTTCTGCAAAGCCAAAGAAACCATCAAGAGAGCAGGGAGACAGCCTACAGACTGGGAAAAAGTATTTGCCAACTCTAGGTCTGACAAAGGCTTAACATCCTGGATCTACAAGGAACTGAAGCGTACTGAAAAGAAGAAAACAAACAACCCCATTATAAAATGGGCAAAAGATATGAACAGACACTTCACAAAAGAAGACATTTGAGAAGCCAACAAACACATGAAGAAATGTTCAACCTCACTAATCATCAGGGAGATGCAAATCAAAACCACACTGAGATACCACCTAACTCCAGTCAGAATGGCAATTATCAACAACTCAAAAAATAACAGCTGCTGGAGAGGGTGTGGTGAAAAGGGAACACTTCTACACTGTTGGTGGGAGTGTAAACTAGTGCAACCTCTGTGGAAAGCAGTGTGGCGATTCCTAAAAGCTCTAAAAATTGACCTTCCATATGACCCTGAATCC
>NW_007258432.1:419831-451158 GCF_000164805.1 Carlito syrichta | reverse complement strand
GCATATCACATGTTCTCACTCATATAATGGACCTTGAACATCCAATGCAATACTATGAGAAAATGACGGATGGTACTGGGAAACTATGGGGGGGAGGAGGATGGGATTAACAGTAGCAAATATCTGTCGGGGGATGGGAAAACACTTCTTATCTACAGGGTGCCTGAATGAAACGTCATTGTACACCTAATCCTTAACTGTACCCCACAAAACCATAATAAAAAATACTGATTAATAATTATAAATAATAATAAAAAAAAACCTAAATACCAAAAAAGTCCTGAACCAGATGGATTCATAGACAAATTCTACTGGACATACAAGGAAAAGCTGGTACCAATCAAAGATGACAAACACATGGAAAATTTTCCATGTTCATGGATTAGAAGAATCAATACAGTTAAAATGGTCATACTGCCTAAAGCAGCCTACAGATTCAATGTAATCTCTATGAAACCACAAGCAGCATTTTTCACAGATCTAGAAAAGACAATTCTTAAATTCATATGGAAGCAAAAAATAGCTTAAATAGTCAAACAAAAAGAAAAAAGTAGGAGAAAAGAAAAAAGCAGGAGACATTACATTGCCATGCTTCAAGTTTTACTTCAGGGATACAGTAACCAAAAGCAGCAGCGTGTTGTACAAAAATAGA
Organism: Carlito syrichta; assembly: GCF_000164805.1. Lineage (NCBI taxonomy): Eukaryota > Metazoa > Chordata > Mammalia > Primates > Tarsiidae > Carlito > Carlito syrichta. The sequence goes on along the minus strand of NW_007258432.1, from coordinate 450,506 downwards.
CACTTAGACCAATGAAAACGAATGGAGAACCCATAAATAAAACTGCTGACCTACAGTCAGCTCATCTTTGACCAAAGTGACAAAACCAAACATTGAGTAAAGGATACCCTATTCAACAAATGATGCTGAGGAAATTGGCTAACCATATACAGAAGATCGAAGCTAAACCACCACTTATCACTGTATACACAAATTAACTCAAGATGAATTAATGACTTAAATGTAAGATTTCAAACTATACAAATCCTAGAAGAAAGTCTAGGAAACACATTCTCCTAAACAATGGCCTAACCAATGAATTCATGACCAAGTCCTCAAAAGCAAATGTTGCAAAAACCAAAATTGACAGGTAGGACCTAATTTAAGCAAAGAACTTTTGCAGAGCAAAAGAAACCATCAACAGAATAAATTGACTACCTATAGAATGGGAGAAAATATGTACAAACTATGCATCTGAGAAAGGCTTGATATCCAGAATCTGTAAAGAACTCAAACAAATTGACAGAAAAAAACAACAGACAACTATCAAAGAAAGACTTACAAGCTGCCAACAAACATGAAAACATGCTCAAAATCACTTATCATCAGAGAAATGCAAATCAAAAACCACAATGATTTATATACCATCTCACACCGGTGAGAATACTATTGTTCAAATGTCAAAAAACAACAGATGTTGGCAAGGCTGCGGAGTAAAGGGAACACTCATACACTTTTGGTAGTAATGTAAGCTCATTCAATGCCTGTGGAAAGTGGTCTGGAGATTTCTCAAAGAACTAAAAATTGACCCAGCAATCTCACTTCTGGGTATATACTTAAAGGAGAATAAATCAGTCTACCAAAAAGACACCTGCACTCATATCTTCATCACGGCACTATTTACAATAGCAACAACACGGAACCAACCTAGTTGCCCATCAATGATGGACGGGATAAAGAAAATGTATATATGCATCATGGAATAATATGCAGCCATAAAAAGAATGAAAGCAACTTGGATGGATTTAGAGTCTATCATACTCAGTGATCTACCACAGAAACAAAGAACAGAGTACCATATGTTCTCATTCATAAACAGACCTTCAACAATTGTCATAATACTATAAGAAAGGGATTGGCAATAATGGGGGTGGGGGCAGGATTGACAGTAGTGGAAAACTACCAGGGGAGGAGCAGGCACACCTCATTCACAAGGGTACCTGCATAATGAACATTTGTATCCCTAACCCTGTATTGTACCCCACATGTTTAATAGAAAAATATTTAAAAAAAAAAAAAAAACGAGGAAATCACCCTAGCAATGCCTATAATCCCAGCACTTTGGGAGGCCGAAGTGAGAGGATTGCCTGAACCCACGGGTTGAGACCAGCCTGGGCAACTTGGCAAGACCTCATAACTACAATAAATCAAAAAAAAAAGGAAGAAAAAAAATAAATCATATCCTTTGCAGCAGCATGGATGCAGCTGGAGGACACCATTCTAAGTGAATTATCACCGAAATGGAAAACTGGATGCCACATGTTCTCACTTACAAGTGGTAGCTAAACACTGGGTGCATGCGGGCATAAGGATAGCAACAACAGTCACTGAGGCCAACAACAGTCACTAAGTGCAGAGGAGGGCAGAGGAGTAAGAGTTGAAAAATCACGCATTGAGTACTATGCTCATCACATTGGTGACAGACTCAACAAAAGCACAAACCTCATCATCACACAATATACCTATGTAACAAACCTACACATATACCTTTTGGATATAACTTTTAAACAAAAATCTAATTGCATCATCCTTAAACTTAAAATAAAAACTCGCACTTTCTAATATTTATATATTTTTATTCTATTTTGCAAAAATGTGCATATATTTGTGTTTCTAATCTGAATAGAGAGAGGAGCCTGGCAAGAAATTATATCCTATATATCTGTCATGTTCAGGCTTTCTCATTGCATACATTTGAGTTGGTTTAAGTACAATGTGATATATTAAAATAAATGAGGAATTCTCAATCATCTGAAGGACTGAAGAAACTTTTGGCTGATCTCCTGGAAATGATTTCATACATTGCAAAAACTTTGCAATTTTCCTTATAGGCTTAAATGTTGTCCTTGCAAAACACAGTTATATAATATTGAAAATTATTTTATAAAGATAAGAACACTTTAACCCTAGACCTTACCAGGCAAAAAACTAACTTCTTAAGGTTACTCTTAGACATACATATTTCCTTATTTCATCAGTAGGAGACTGGCTAATACAACTGCAAAGGCTGAATTCTATGTTCTGTATCTTAGTTAATAGATTTAGTATTCAACCATATTTAATTTTACCATAATCGTTTAAATTTTATATTACAAAGTTGATAGACTATCTATTTTCTTCTATTCTATCATATTGAGGGAAACAAACACATCTTTTAAAAAATGCTCATTTATCTTTTCAGTGAGTGGTGCTGAGTTAATAAGATATCCTTATGGGGAAAATATTTTCTCACACCTCACACTGTACAGAAAAATCAATTCTAAGTAAATTGCAGATATAAATATAAGTGCTAAAATTCAGTATATAGATTAAAACATATGGAGCATATTCCTCACCATAAAGTAGGCAAATACACTTTTAAGCAAAATGAAAAATTATTCATACCAAAAATCTAAAAAATGTATACACTGGATTCTACTGATAGTAATGACTTCTGTTCCTCATGAGATATCATTAAAGAATGATGGAAACTTCATTAAATATAATAAAATATTTCAATAATATATGTATTGACAAATGACATATAAAGTAAATATGCATATATATCATGGTAAATATAAAAATGTAAACAATACTTCTATAGAACCTAGTTTACAAACACTCATAGGAGCCAAGACAGTATGCACGAGCCTGGATATTGGATTTATAGCTATAGACTCTATGTGTTTAGAAGCCTTGACTCCTAGATGGGTAATGTTTTCATCCTATAGCATAGCCAAAGTCCATTTAAATTTCAAGTGACAATGTCAGTCAGTCAAATCAGAGCATAAATGCCAAGAGACAAGAGCAGACAAGAAGTAGAGTTTTCATCTTGTCCTGGAAAATTGATCCCAATCATTAGAAAGAGTAGGGCTAATGTTACTCTATGGAAACAGGGAAGAGTACATTTAGTACCAAAGTAATTACTTAGGAATCTTTTGATAAACACTTGGCAAAACATTAAGATAAATGGTCAAATGTAGTTGCCCTGATGCAAGAAGAACATGGTGACCTGAGATTAGACAACCTAAGAAATGAGTATCTCTATCAACTTACGTACTAACCACCTAGATCAGTTGAACCACTAACAAACACCAATGGAATTTAGAATGGGTAATAAAGGAGATAGAAAATGAGTGTAATTTACAGCCTTGAAAGAAGTTGCAGTGGCATGGTCTTTAGTTCATCCTATAGTTCTTTTACAAGGTTGTCCTAGGAAAAGTGGCAAATAGAACTCTGTAGCAGATAATTCTAAGACTTGTTCTATGAAATCACTGACTTTTCAAAGCAATTTTATAAATAAAAGATGTGAACTATGGTTTAGATGATGAGCCATCGTGATGCCACCTCAACCCCTAATTGCTGTGTTTGACCAATAGCTTTTAGCTGAGTCTGTATCTAAGATTTCCTCTTTGCTGAAGAAAGAAGCCTTGCCCAAAGTCTTCAAGTGATAAAGTCCCAGCCCCCTTACCCCAAATTAGGGCCATTTTGAAGTTCCTTCCCAGCTGCAGAGCATCCCATAAGATTGGCTAAGGCCTTTGTTGTTACTGCAAAGCTGTTCCCAGATCCAGTCTCAGCTATGAGCTATTGATTCTGATTTTTGTGAGTCTAATTTAGCAATTCTACTTTTAGTTTTAGTTCAGTAGAAAAAAATCGTGTACATTAAAACATGTAATATTGAAAATTATATTTGGCTTTTAAATATTCTTTCATTTCAAAGTAACAAAAACCTATTTTTTATTATTCAAAATATAAAATTACCTATGGAAGCAATACTGAATATTTTAATACAAAAGGTCATATTGAAAATTTAAAAGTGAACTCGTCAAGAAATGCCAAACTCCTGCTTTTTATTTTCAGCAAGTCATTACTTTCAGATATTTTTTCTGACTCCTTTATGAGGTTCATATTCTTGACAAGCAGAGATTGGTGTAATAAAAAATAATTTTTTTAGAAGGTAGAGTTAGCATTGAAATTCGTGCCTTTAAAAACTCAAAGCTGTGTTTGCTTTGCTTGTAAAAGCTTCAGGTCTGGCAAGGTGCCAAGATGACCACCATAGAGCAGCAGATCTGTGCAGCTCTCGCCTAGCAAGACTGAGTATAGGGATTATACTGTGTTTAGATGGAATTACCCAGAGTTCTTTTTGAATGAGTTGATCATCATGAACCCAGTGAAGATCTCTCCCGAGTCCACACACTCCAGAAAGACATGGCAGGAGTGGAATTACAGGCACCCCATCTCCATGAACCACCCACCCCATCCCCATGAACCACCCAGCAGCAGGATACACAAAAGAGGAAGATCTGTTCAGAGAGAAAGAAGGGTAAGTGCTGAATTGGTTTACTCCCTCCCAGCAGTGCATGAAGCATCAGTTTCACATGGGAGGAAACCCAACCAGTAAGCAGTTGTGGGTACCAGTACCCAGCTGGAATGGGGAATGGTTCCCATGTAAGAGGGCTCATCTGTGGTGTGAATCTGACTGACAAGCCTACAGCTCTGGTGGAGCAACAGGCCAGCACCTCTCTTGCAGGGTAGGGAGTGGTGAACCAGCCCTCAATTAAAAGAGGAAACCTGAACACATTTGGAGGGGTGAAACTCCCTGCAACCAGTGAGGGGTCTCCTTAGAGCACACAAAAACCAAAAGACAGGCATGAAATCTGGGCACCTCACACCACTCACCGTGAACTAGGAACAAATAGGAGCTAAGATCATGCTGGTAGAAAGAGGGGTGTGGGCGGACAATTCCAGGACACACAGAACAAAGATACCCTACAAGCAGCAGAAGTGAATGCTTCTACCTCGCTCACTGAATTAAGAATTTACAGAAATGAAAAAGAGATGTGTCACCAGTTATTTTTAAAAATCAATGAAAAAACTCAGGTAATCCCCCAGAGTCCTAAAGAGACAGCACACAAAAAAATAACCATTGGATAACAAACAATGGAAAGTACCCAGACCGACTTGGCTCAGATGACAACTACAGAAATCAAAAATTGGATGTTAAAGATAAACAAGAATCAAAAGAAACAAGAAGTGAAACTGAATAGAATTGTAAAGGAGTTGGAAAATGTTAAAAAGGCCTGTTCCAAAATTATGTAAATAAAGATCTCCATCCTCAAAATAATAACAAACTTATTTGTTTTGCATAGGGAGCAGAATTAACCAAACAGAGGGAAGAAACTCAGGATGTAAAGACCAAAATATGAAATTAATCCAATCTGTTAAAAATATAGAAAGAAGAAGAAACTCAAAAAGAAAGAACAAAGCCTCCTCCAAGAGATGTGTGATTATATCAAGAAGTGAAATCTTTGCCTGATTGGTATCTCTGAAGCAGAGAGGGAAATTGAGAACACTTTGGAACCAACAATCCATTAGGTCATCCAAAAAACATTCCTCATCTTGCCAGAGATGCAACCATTCAAGCACAAGAGATTCAGAGAACCCCACACGGTATCATAAGACAAGACAACCCCTAGACACATATAATTTGCCTACACAAAGTAGGTATAAAAGAAAAATTGCTAAAGGCAGTAAGAAAGAAAGGGCAGACCACATACGAAGAAAAGTCAATCAGAGTCTCTCCAGATTTATCTGCAGAAACTCTTCAAGTCAGAAGGATCGCAGTCCAATTTTTGATGTTCAAGGAAAGCAATTTCAATCAAGAATTTCTACCTAGCCCAGCTAAGTTTCATCAGTGAACATTAAAATCCTTCTCAAACATCTAATCTTTAAGAGAATATACTGCCTCCAGACCATCCCTTTAAGAGATGTTTAAAAGGTGTTAAGCACAGAAAAAAAAAAAAGAAAAAAGAAGAAGAAAGAAAAGAATAAAAGAATGACCATGTACATCACAAGAATATAGGCAAACACTGAGTTAACAGAGCATACAGAGCACCCACATAAATAGATATACACATACAAACTCAAAACTTAAAACAAAGCAGCCTTCTAAAAGCCCTATGACAGAGATAAAATCTCACGTTTCAATGATCAGTGAATGGACTAAATGCACCACTGAAAAGACACAGAGTGGCAAAGTGGATAAAAAAGAATGACCCAACAATCTGCTACCTCTGGGAAACTCATCTTACTACAAAGGACATCCACAGATTTAGAGTTAGAGGATGAAAAGTGAACTTTCAGGCAAACAGAAAACAAAAGAAGACAGGAGTAGCTATTCTAATATCAGGCAAAACTGCCTTCAAGTCATCAAAAGTTAAAAAGAATACAGAAGGATACTACGTAATGATAAGATGTTCAATCCACCGGCTAGAAACATTCATTGTAAACATGGAGCACCAGGAGCACCAGGTTTTATAAATCAAATACTAAGTAAACTAAGAAAGGACATAAACCCTCACACAATCATAACTGGAGACTTAAATACCTCATTAATAGCTCTAGATAGATTATTGGGGCAAAAACTGAATAAGGAGATTTGAAACCTTAACTTGATGTTCAACCAAATGGACTCAATAGACATCACAGAATACTTTACCCTACAATTACAGAGTATACATTCTACTCATCAGCACATGAAGCATAATCCAAAATTGTTCACATTATCAAACACAAATCAAGTATAAACATATTCCAAAAGATCAAAACTATACAATGCATCTTCTCAGATCACAGTGGAATAAAAATAAACATCACCACCAACAAGGTTTCTCCAAAACACACAAAGACATGGACACTAAACAACACACTGCTGAACAACTTCTGGGTAACATAGAAATCAAGACAGAAAGAAAAAGATTCCTGTAAAGAAATGAAAACAAAGACACATCTTATCAAAATCTGTGGGATATCATGAAAGCAATATTAAGAATAACTTCATAGCACTGCACATATTCATCCAGAAAACAGAAAGTCTGGCTGAGCTCAGTAGTTCATCCTGTATCCCCAGCACCTGGGAAGATGAGGTGAGTCGATTGCTTGAACCCATGGGTTCAAGACCCGCCTGGGTAACTTGGTGAGACCTCATCTCTACAATACATCAAAAATTAGCCAGGAGTGGTAGTGCACACCTGTAGTTCTGGCTACTTGGAAGGCTGACACGGAAGGATCGCCAGAGGCCAGCAGGTCGAGGCTGCAGTAGTAGCTGGGAGTGAGCCACTGCACTCCAGTCTGGGCAACAGAGAGTGAGACTCCAACATTAAAAAAAAAAAAGAAAGAAAAGAAAGAAAACAGAAAGATCACAAGTAAACAGCCTAATGTCATACCTAAGGAAGTAAGAAAGGAAGAAAGGTAAGACCAACAAAACCCTCACTTCAGCAGAAGAATCCAGATCACCAAAATAAGGTCACAACTGCATCGCACAGAAGACAAAATATCATAGAAAAATAAACAAGACAGAAAGCTAGTTCTTTGAAAGGATAAATAAGATCAGTGGATCCCTAAAAAAAGAGAGATTAATTAAAAAGAGAGAGAAAGCACAGATGAACACAATTAGAAACATAAAAGGTGAAGTCAAAACCAACCCTGAAGAAATTCAAAAGATTATCAGAGATTACTAAAAAATCTCTATGCAAATAAACTAGAAAACCTAAAGGAAATTAAGAACTTTCTGACATGATACAACCTCCCAAGGTTGAAACAAGAAGAAATTGAAACCCTAAACAGACCAATAAAAATCCAAAAAATCAATTCAGTCATAAGAAATCTACCTACCAGAAAAAGCCCCGGACCCGATGGCTTCCCAGCTGAATTCTACAAAACATACCGTGAGCAGCTGATACCAACCTTACTGAAAGTTTTCCAAGCAATCAAAAAAGAGGAAGTGCTCCCAACTCATTTTTTATGAAGGCAGCGTCACGCTGATACCCAAACCTGGCAAAGACCCAACAAGGAAAGAGAATTACAAACGAATCTCCTGGATGAACTCAGATGCAAAAATCTTGAACAAGAGTCTAGCAAACTGGTTCCAGCAACACCTCTCAAGGATCATCTACCATGACCAAGCAGTCTTCATTCCTAGGATGAGGGCTGATTCAACATTCACCAGACCATAAACTTAAGTCAGCACATCCACATCTATAGAACCAAGAAGCACATTATTATATTATTAGATGCACAAAACACATTCAACAATATCCAGTATCCCTTCTTGATAAAAACTCTTGAGCAACTAGACACAGAAAGAAAATTTCTCAAAACAGTAAGAACCATCTGTGATAACCCCACAGGCAACATTTGCTCAATAGGTAGAAATTGGAAGCATTCTCTCTGAGAACAGGAACTAGACAAGGATGCTCACTGTCACCCCTCCTGTTTAACATAGTGTTGGAAGTCCTAGCCAGAGCAATCAAGCAAGAGGATGAAATCAGGGGTATTCAAATAGGAATAAAGGAAGTCAAGTTATCCTTCTTCGTGGATGATATGATCTTATATCTTGAAAACCCTAAGGAATCTCTCAAAAGCCTTCTTATACTGATAATCGACTTTGGTAAAATCTCAGGGTACAAAATCAATTTGTAAAAGATAATCACATTTCTATACGCCAACAATTAGCAAACAGAGTGCCAAATTAAAAGCACAATTCCATTCACAATAGCCACACAAAAAAACGAAGCACCTTGGCATCCACCTAACCAGAGACATAAAAGCCCTTTGCAAAAAGAACAACAAAACAGCACTCAGAGAAATCAAGAATGACACAGATGGAAAAATGTTCCATGCTCATAATTTGGAAGACTCAATATTGTCAAGGTGTCCACCCTACCCAAGGCAATCTATAGATTCAGTGCAATACCCATCAAATTATTGATACATTTTTCTCAGACCTACAAACGACAACACAGAAATTCATATAGAAACAACCACCACCAACAAAACACAAGTAGCCAATCTCAGCAAAAGGAACAGAATGGGAGATATCACCCTTCCAAACTTTAAAATGTACTACAAGTCTACAGTTACCAAAACAGCCTGTTACTGGTACAAAAATAGACACATAGAACAATAAAACAGGGCAGAGATTATGGAAGCAAAAACTCATCTTCAACAAAGCCACCAATAGCAACCACTGGAGAAAGGAGGCCATTTTAGCAAATGGCACTGGGAAAAAGACTGACCACATGTAGAAGAATGAAATAGGTCCCCTGCCTATCACCATATACAAAAATCAGCTTAAAATGGATCAAAGGCCGGGCTTGGTGGCTCAGCCTGTAATCCCGCGCCTTTGGGAGGCTGAGGTGAGTGGATTGCCTGAGCCCGCGGGTTCGAGACCCGCCTGGGCAGCGAGACCTCATCTCTACAATAAATCAAAAAATCATCCGGGCGTGGTAGCGCACGCCTGTAGTTCCAGCTACTCGGAAGGCTGAGGCGGGAGGATCACCGAAGCCCAGCAGGTCGAGGCTGCGGGGGCCGGGAGCGGCCACTGCACTCCAGTCTGGGCGACAGAGTGAGACTCCAACTCAAAAAAAAAAAAAAAAAATGGATCAAAGACCTAACCTAAAACTATAAGTATCCTAGAAGAAAATGTAGGTAACACTCTTATGCACACTGGAGCAGTCAACCAATTATTGATCAAATCTCCAAAAGTGAATGTCATAAAAGATAAGATAGATGAATGGGACCTCATAAAATAAAAAGCTTTCACACAGCAAAGGAAACCATCAAGACAGTGGGGAGAAAATTCACAGATTAGGAAAAAATATTTACTAATTATGTATCTGACAAAGGCTTAATATTCCAGGATCTACAAGGAACTAAAAGAAGCTGAAAACAAAACAAACAATAAAAATTTTATCAAAAAGCGTGCAAAGGACATAAATAGACACTTCTCAGAAGAAAATATACAAGCAGTCAACAAATACATGAAAAATACTTAGTCTCACTAATCGTCAGAAAAATGCAAATCAAAACCACAATGAGATACCCTCTAACTCCAGTAAAAATGATGTCTATCAACAAATCAAAAAACAATAGATGCTGCCAAAGGTGTGGATAAAAGAAAATGCTTCTATACTTTTGGTATAGGCTAGTTTAACTCCTATGGAAAGTAGTGTGGCAATTTCTAAAAGAACTAAGAATTGACCTTCCATACGATCCAGCAATACCTCTCCTGGGTATATAACCAGAGGAACATAAATCATTCCACAACAAAGACACCTGTACACTCATGTTTATAACTGCACTATTCACAAAAGCAAAAACGTAGAACCAACCCCATTGCCCATCAAGAGTGGAATGGATGAAGAAAATGTGGTACACATACATGGTGGAGTACACATACATGATGGAGTATTGCTCCTTCATAAAGAAAAACAAATTCATGGAATTTGCAGCAAATTGGAGACCATCATACTTAGTGATCTTTCACAGAAACAAATAACTGAATACCAGATGTTTTCACTCATAAATTGAACCCGAATATGAATCACATTAGCACAAAGGACATAGAAGCAGTCAATGGACATTGCCAGTGGAAGGAGGGAGGAAGAGGGCATATAGCATCGCAGAGGGTACCTGATCCTAAACCAGAGGAACTGAGAGCTAGTTGGAGGTCCAAACTTCACCTGCACAAAGCCTGCTTGTGTAACTAATCCTGACTTGTACCCTACACATCTATTTTAGAAAACTCAAAGCATCAAGCTTGATGAAAATAATCAAGTTTATTTTTAATAAAAAAATGGGAAGAATTTGTTAATTTTCAGAAAACATTGGGGTAACACTAGAAACAGGAGGTACAATCCTTAAAATACAAAAAAATGAGAGCAGTCGTTTTAAAAAAAGCCAGTGGTGGATGAATATATGTGACTAAATGAGTAATTAAACTATTTATAAAGTCCGGAGATTTATTAGCCCAACTAAATCATACAACAACAGACTCTGGTTTGGGCTGTGTTATCCTAAAGTCCTATTAGCCTGAAGTCCATAAACTGACAATTGAAGTGGAAATGTTTAAAACAATTGCTGGGTGGGTTTTTGAGTATGCTCACAGTGCATATAATAATCTCAAACAACTTGTATAACAAACACATAAAACAAAATAGAATAGTTCATCTCAAAAAGGGGCACAGAAATGAATAATCCAGGTGGAAAATATTTGGGTAGTTATAAAGGTAATGTTTTCATGCTCTGTTCATGGTTAAGATACAACCCAATTATCAATCTTAGGCTTTGAGGTAAGACTCCAGGTGTCAAAAAACTTTATTACCTTTCCATTATACTTCAAGGAAAAGTGAGAATTAAGTAAATTATTGAGATGGGAATTACATAAATTGTGGAAATGAGAATTTGGCTGTGAAGAAAACATTTTAAAAAGGAGTATGTGAGCTTCAGCATAACTTTAGGAAAGCTTAGACTCAATCATGCATTAATTAAGTAAGAAACATCCAGGACAATGGAGAATGTTTGAACTCATGCCAACAAATCGATTATTTGAAGATAAGTAATATACTCCTTCAAAATGTATCCTCTATATAGTAAATGATACCCAATTTATCAAATTTTGTTATTGGTCATAATGTCATGTGCTTAGAAAATGCTAATTCTGTATTGTCTATTTTTGGAAATCAGTCATGTCTCTGTAAAATTATGACACATGCAAAAGTGAACCCAGCACTTCAGTTGTGGCCATCAAACAAGTTCAGGAGCAGAAGTGTCCTATTTCTTAATAGAATAACGCCATATCTACTCCCCTAAACAATAATGATGTGTGTATGAATTTAAAGTGTCCCTGTTTATTTAATTTTGCTTGATGAGAATGTTAATGGTTTTCCTAAATATGTCTACTTTTAAACATAAGGCATGATTCAACCCTTCATGGACTTCAGTTTTTAACCTTTTCAAATTCTGCCCAGTATTAGATCAATTAAATGCCATGATAGACTAATAAGTGATATTTATCAAGACTCATCGTATTTAATTACAATACTATAAAACAATTACTTGGTCATTAGCAACTTATTTAATAGAGCCTCAGATTGTCTTTATCAGGATTTCTAATACATGCATACAGCAAAATTTCCTGACTGCAAGCAGTTGCCTTCCTACAGGAAATTTTCAGTTGAAATCACGGGGCAACATAACAGATATAATACTTTAATACTGAGGTTAAAACCTTGTCTCCTTTAGAGGGCACAGAGCAACTTGCAAACTTTCCTTCTCAACTCGCCCTCAGTTAATCTAATCAGAGGCCTCTGATACCACCAGGAAGCTACAAATATTGTTCAACTGGAGATTTATAACCTTTGCTAAAATCATGAGGCCTGTTTTTCTGAATGTAGCTCTTCAACCCACTGTTGCAAAACATATGCTTCTCTTGTACTCTCATCTCTGCATATTCCTTTAATTTCCAAATCAAAATTTTAATCATATATGTTTATAATTGAAATGTAGTGGTAATGAATGGAAGACTTTAAAATCGAGGATCAAACTGTGAATTAGATGTAAAGTACCATCCTTGGAAGTAATTTATTTGGAGAGAAGATATGAAATCTTGTAGCACTTAAACTGATGAGGTGGATTTCTTTAATTGCAGTTGCATTATGAACTGTTATATAATCCTGATACTATTCTTAATATTACCAACACAGTTACTATACTTGTTGGTGATAGTTTTATTGAAAGTGCAGAACTTTTAAAGTAATATGCCTAAAATGTTACCACTGGTTTTACCTCTGTGATCTTCCTTATGTCAGTTTTCTTAGATGGAAAATGGTTGTACCTGTTTTTGTGAAGTTGAAATATTCATAGAAGACATATTTGTAAAACAACAAATATATTTCCAAAATAAAGCATTATATTATATTCTACTATAGCCTATTCTATAATATTCCTACCACTTGATAATTTTAAGCAAAAAAGGTAGTCTTGTAATATTTTCTCTTTCATTTTAAAGCTAAAATTAAGTTGTCTAACTCCTCTTTGAAAGGGGGGAAACGTAAAAAAAGCAAATTGTCTTACAAAGGTATAACAATAAACAGAATTTCTCATCAAGTGTGTTCTGTTGTGCATAATATTTTTCAGTGAAAAATAGGAAATATCTTATTTCTTATGCTTCTAACTTTAATGTGACTTATAAAGCCAGTAGTATGCTAGAAAAAAGCATTGTTCTCTCATAAGATAAAATTTTATGAGCCATTATTCAACAAACAGTATGCAATTTTGGTATTGTGTATTAATAGTAAATATCTGAGACATCTGTTGGTTATGTAGCTTTTCAAATAGTTGCTCCTCAAAACTCTAATACATATAAATAATGAAATAAAAATAGGAAATGCTTTAGGATAGACTTGTAGATTGATTTTTTTGTATTTTGTATTTTTATATCTTCCATATTTGTAATGCTTCTAATTCTCAGTGTAATTGTCATCTTAGTAAATTTTAGAGATTTATAGTTTGGAAATTATTATATCTGTCCCCTTCTGATTTCTTTTCACGGCATCACAGTACAGCAAGTTGATAAGGTATTTTCATTGTCGAGCAGATAAAAATGTCTAAATCCAGATCAACCTTGAAATAAATACATGTAATGAATAAACTGCAAATATGTATACTGAATTTAATTTGAATTTAAACTGGGAAAGTTTAAATTAAGTCTACTAAAATCCAAATCAGACTTAGAGAAAAATCTGAAAAATGACTGATGAGAACTAAAATGATATTAGCAATCAAATGAGTCCTGAAAAATCCCTATGGGTCAATAATAGTATCTCTATCAATTATACACACACACACACACACACACACACACACACACACACACACACACACACATTTATCTATGCATATGCTAATGAGGTGATAATTATTATTTATTTGATTATAAGCTTATTGTTCAGAGATTAAAGTAATTTGCTGAGGAACAAGCGTTTAAGTAAGTTCTGTATATCTACAAAGCCAGAGAAAAACTATTAAGGCTAGTGATAGTAGGGTATAAAAGAGGCTTTACTTTAATATTCATTTTCAATTTCAAGAGTTTTAATGAAGTATGTCATTTAAATGCATCCTGAAAAACAGTGAGTTTATATTATACTCTCTAGGTATAATATACATGATATTTAAAATAGATACTTTGAATTGCTTATGCTTCCTATTTTCCAAATATCAGAATCTTGATTAATTTCAATAATACTTTTGATAATATGGCAGAAGTACAAAAATACAAACATATTCTGTCATAATTATAGTACCTGAATGGAAATGTATATTTGGAAAATTGTTGTATAATAATGATACAGAAAATGCCAAGCAGGCTTTACAAGACAGAATCACCATAAAGACGTTTAGAACTAGTTATGTATCCTGTGTCATCATGTAAGTAAAGAATAGCTTAAAGAATAAGGCTTCTTTCTGAAGTAATATCTCTTATTATTCAAAGTTGAAATTAAAAAAAAACCCAGTGATTGTTATATACAATTTCCAATCAGAAAATAACACCACACGATGATATCTTTTTTGTTTTAATTGGTGCAAAATTAAGTTTCCAAATCAAGCATCTCTCTTATTATATGTCTTGTTTCGTTTAGTAAGACTTTTAGATTATGTACAAATCACATAATTTTTAACACTCACGTAAGTTATACTTAAGCTGGCCTGATTTTTATTGAACACAAAGAACCCAAGAACCTTCAATTCCATTTTTCCAGCAGTGTAAAGAGTTCAGCTTAATTTAAAAGAAAATTTATCTTCACAAATACTCAACTACCTTTAACGTGCAAAAAACTCTGATAGTATTGAAGTTGTTTATTAACACCTTAGGAAGCCAGAGGATGTCAATTATTTCACAACCTTAATTTGCTTAAGTCTTGAGAGCTTCTGAAATTAACCGTATATTGTTTCAGATTTTTCAAAGCTCTGATATGTATTTTCTTTTTATTCTTTAATTTCAATTTCCAATTATTTTTCTATAAAACTAATCTACATAATTATATTTACTTAAGGGAAACATACAAGACTAAATAATCAATTCCTTTTATTTAATACGTCATGGAAATTGTACTATCATAAAGCAACATGATTATTAAAATTATTCTTTTGCAATCAGAGTGAAAAAATATAGCTCTATTATTTTTTACTGCATATTTGTCTCTAAAGTTTGTATGTCATGAAGTATGTAAACATTATATTATAAATCAGGAAAAGAATCTCACCAGATATAACACTTATAGAAACTACAAATCCCTGATTTATACTTAAATGAATTTTTTAAAATGCTTCACATTTCAGATAATCATTTTAGTAGCATCATTTTGATGGAAGACTTGTGAATATAATTAATCAATGAGTCTTTTTACTTTGTGTGTATGACAGTGACCAATGTCAAATTTCAAACATTATGCCACATGCTTCTTAAGTATTTAGTATTTTAAGTTTGAAATTAAAAGTCTAAATCTGGACCAAGCTGCCAGGGGATCTGGTCAAAACCTAAAGGGACAATGTTCATCTGAAATACATGAGATACTCTCCTCAGGGTCTTAAAAATTTCCCAGTGTTGGTGACCTGCGCTTGACTTTTTAGAATAGTGTGTATTCAGAAGTGTTGTATGGAATGTTCTGTGCACATCTGTCTGGTCCTTTTGATCTTGAAAACAGTTGACGTCCATGTTTCTATATTGGGTTCCTATTTGGGTAATCTGCACTCTTGGGAAAGTGAGGTGTTGAGGTGTCTCACTATTATTATATTGCAGTCTATCCTCCCCTTCATATTTATTAATGTTTGCCTTATATATTTAGATACACCAATTTGGAGTGTGTATATATTTAATAATTGCTACATTCTCTTGCTACCTTGACCCTTTTATCATTATGTAATAACCTTCTTTGTCTCTTTTTACAGTTTTTAACTTAAAAGTTTATTAGATTTAAGGTTAGCCAGGCTTGCTCTTTTTTGATTTCCATTGGCATAGAGAATCTTTTTCATGTTTTCACTTTCAATTTGTGTGTATCCTTACAAGTGAAGTGAGTCTCTTGTAGGCAGTTTATGGGCTTTATTTTTTTTAACCCATTCAGGCACTTTATATTTTTATTGGATAATTTATTTCATTTGTATTCAAAGTAATAATTGATAGGTACAGATTCTCTACTGCCATGTTGTTAATTGTTTTCTATATGGTCTTTTTTTCTTTCTTACTATTTTCCTTTGTGGCTATGTGATTTTTTCTGTAGTGGTTTGTTTTGATTTATTACTTTTTATGTTTTGTATATTTACTATAGATTTTTGCTTTGTGGTTACCATGAGATTCACCAAAAAAAAAAAAAAGTCCAAACAAACAAAAAAAAACCCAGGCTGTTTAAGCTGATAACAAACTAACTTTAATCACAAAAAACTACAATTTTACTTTGTATCCCCAACCATAATTGAATTTTTGATGTCACAATTTTTTATGCATAACTTTTAGCAAATTCATACAGATACTATTATTTGTAATGGTTTCATCTTTTGACTTTCATGCTAAAGATATAAATAATTTGTGTACCACCATCACAGTGTTATTTTTATCTTTCTCTTTTATTTCTGATAGCTAGATTTGCTGGGTAGAGTATTTTTGGTTGGCAGTTTTATTTTGTTTGGTTTTTCTCCTTCAACACTTTGAATATATCATGCCACCTCTTCTAGCTGGTAAGTTTTCTACTGTTAGTCATTTTAGAATTCTTTTATTTTCTCTGGCAAACAAAAGCTGAGGGGAACATCATCACTAGGTTTGTCTTGCTATGCTAACTAGTGATCCCTAAATGTTAAATGGAGTTCTTCTAACTGAGAAACGAAATGCTAATAAGATGAAAACACATCTACAAGTCCAAAACCCACTAGTAACAGTAAGCACACAGTTAAATTAAAAAATAACACCGTGATGGTGGTATACAAATTATTTATATCTTGTTTATATCTATATGTTATTTCCTCTTTTTTAAAGAAAATTTTCTGCTACTATTTCTTAAAGTACATTTTCTACCATTTTATCTCTTCTTTTTCTTCTACATCTGCTATAACTCAAATATTTGCCCTCTAGATGCCGTTCTACAGATTCCATAAGATTTTTTTATTCCTTTTTATTCTTTTTTATTTTTCTTTCTTTGACTATATTTTTTAAGTAAAACCTTTGAGTTCACACATTTTTTTCTTCTAGTTGGTCTATGTTGCTGTGGGTTCTTTGTATTGCATTTCTAATTTTGTTGATTGTATTTTTAACTTCAGCATTTCTGTTTAATTTTTTAAAAATATTTCAATCTCTCTACTAAATTTCATTTTCTGATCACTTATTGTCTTTCTCATTTTGTTATTTTGTTTCTCTGAATTGTCTTGAAGTTTGTTCAGCTTCCATAAAACAGTTATTTTACATTTTTTCTCACTTAATTCATAGATCACCATTTTTTAAGGAATCTGCCACTGGCAACTAATTTTGTCTGTTTGGTGATATCATGCTTCCCTGATTGTTCTTGTTCCTTGTGGTCATGTGCAGATGTCCGAACATTTAAAGAAGTAGGTAATACTTCAGCATTCCAAGACAGGATTTGTCTGGGAAAGCCTTGCAGCAGATATGGCAGTAATGAGTGCCAGAAGTGTGGGACAACTTTGACCAGCCTGATGCTGCCAGAAACCTGATGCCCAGATGCAATCAATGTGGTACTAGTTCACACCAGAAACTGGGGTGGCTGACTGACTTTAGCCAGGGTCACTGAAGTCAGTCAGTGAGGATTCAAGCTGAATGAGTTCACTGCGTATGCCTGAAACCTGGGTTGTGTGGTCCTGTCTGTTCCTGAGACTTTGTCCAAAGGAACAGTCCTGAAATATGGTCCCATGGAGGTCTGTTTGATACTTAGTTTTATTGTGGTAGGTCCAGTGTTGGAGTTTAAAGCAAAGTCCTGTGCTCACTTTCCTGTGCTTACTTTCTATACTCTTCTCCCAGTGGAAGATATTACTTTGTACAACCTGTGTTTGAGGGAGAGTGATACAGGTAATTATAAACCGTCCATCTTTTCCTCTTCATTGTATCACTTTGATTCTTGTGTTACAACCAGATATTATGATCTCTCACCTTGTGAAGGTATTTTAGGGTGTAAATTATTGTCGAATTGATTTTTTTTTTCTTGAGGGAACTGTTCCATGAGGGTTCTCTTCAAAAGTATAATCCATGTTTTAAATATTTTGTGTTTATGCCCTATTTCCTCCATATACTTAAAACAGTACCTGGTGTAGCCAAATCCCTGCCTTGCTTTGGGAATGATTTTCATACTAACATCATGGACTCATAAGAGAATATCACGTCAAATTATCAAACAATGTACAGATGTATCCTATTATCATGGTCAAATATAAAGATGCATTTTATATCTCTTTTTAAATACAAACTATTAGCCTCACCAAGATGTAAAACATAGGCTTTGTATTATCTAAGCTTCTTTCTTCACTTTCTGCATAAGACATTATGTCTGACTGTAAGTTCGGACGTTCCTTTGACTATCCAGCTAAAATCTAGCAGGCTATGATTTAAGATTTAATTTTAAAATTCTAGCATTCAGTATGCCAAACTAAAATCAATAATTTAATGAATCTAAAAGTCCTACATTCTTCTATCTAGACGTATTTATGAACTTTTTATTCCACACAGATTGGATTAATTAAATTAGGACATGAAACATATTCCATTCAATATCTCAGGTTTATAGATATTTGTTTTTGGCCTCATAGTACATTGTTCACATCTAGTCCCATTTCTAAACATCCACCTTGGAAACTGGCCTCTCTTATAATACTATAAGATAAGAATTGTCAGTAGAGGGAAATTGCTGAGGTGGGGCGGGTTTGGCAGTAGTGGGGTGCTGCTGAGGAAGAGGTGGCACACCTCACCAACAAGAGTACCTGCATAATGAGCATTTGTATACTTAACCCTGAATTGTGCCCCACATCTTTAAAATACAAAATTAAAACGATAAATTAAAATAAATTTAAAAAAGAAACTGGCTTCTCTCTGTTTTTCTCATCTGAGTAATCCAGCATAAGGCAAATTATTATGTTTTATAAAAGTTTGAACTACACTCAAATATATAATACTTTAAGAAACATATTTTCATTGCAATAAATTTATGAGTATTATAAATACCACATATCTACTTTTATGTAACTATTAAATGGAAGTTCCAAGACTGTAAAACTGACTTACGTCTTGATCTTCACCTATACTGTGAGATTTGAACAGTCATTTTACTTCTCTGAAATCAATATCTTTTATTATGTGCAATTGGCAAGCTTCCACCAGCTACTTTAGAAAACATTTTGTTTCAAATAAATTAGTGAATAAACAATATTGTAAAAAATGTAAATTATTAAACTGAAGTAAAATATTAAGATGAGCAGTGTTCTCAATTGCATTCAGCTTAATCACTTTACCTTTAGTGCAATTCTATTACATGTCTATAAGATATAAAATGAGTATAATATTACATAAACAGAAAAGCCTAGTGACCATAGGCTCATAATTTAAGAGTTATGGCTTATTTGAACTAAGTACTCTATTTCCTATTTCCTCCCCACCCTCAACTGTTTATCAATTACAACAAATTTCTTCTGAACTACAGTATCTAAAATAAAATTCTCTACATCCAAGACTCTGAGTTATGTCATAAAATTAAAATATTAGGTGTCATGAGCCATTCTTAGAAAGGAAAAGATTTTCTTTAGCCAAGTATTTTTTTTTAAGCTAAGTGACAACTATATTGAAGCACTATGCAGTAGAAAAGTGATGACACTTCCTCTCCAAATGTTTGCAGTCATTGCACATACTACAGATCAACTTTACTTAACTAGATGGCTGGGGTCTAGCTATCTATTATCTTGTACATTCATAATTTACACTTTACTCAGTAGAAGTCTGGCAAATCTTCTGTGTTTGTGGCTGAGCCTTGCACAGCTGGTGCAACAAAAGATTAAGTTACCCCAACACTAAACTGAATGATGGATGGCCAAGGTTTTCAAATAGCAAAGTGCAGTTTTGTTACATAATTACCAGAATTATATGCAGCACTATATCTATTCCTGACTATAAATTGAAGGGTTGTTCTGTCTGAGTTATGAAAGAAATTATAAACTAATTTGTGGAAACAACATCTGTTATGAACAGGCAAAAAGCTCTAGTAAGAAAAGAATTTTTTTTTCCCTTCTGTTTTGGAGCTATTTATAAGATCAGGAGAAAATGAAAGTTTTTTCTTAGTCTATAGTCCTTTGCAAAAATATTTATGTCTGTACTTCTATATTCTGTAAAAACACAATGCTACATTTTTGTCATGCTCCAAAAATGAAAGTAAAATATTCAATGTTCTATAAATGTTTTTCGTTTTAACTTGATATACAATAAAACATTAGTTTTATCATCACATTTTGCATATGATGCAGCCCAATTTTTATCTTTTCTAAAGTATTCCAGTTCTCAGAACACAAGAAAAATGTTACAGATATTTGATCATTTCTTCGCAGAATGAGTAACAAATAAATCATTGCCCTGAAAAACCATATGTTATTTCTAACTTGGTTCTTTTGAAATCTCATTCCTTTCTGAACCACTTATACAAAATCTACCAATCCTGTAAATCTCATTTTGAATAAGATTTGCTCCTGGGATTAGGTGAAATGAGCTTAGTGCAAAACATGAGAGATTGAATGTGTGGGAGTCTTGGCCAAACTGAAGAGAGTATATTTTATCTAAAAGCCTTCATATTGTCTTACACATCATTCAGGCAAAATAACAGATGTCTATGGGTCTCTTGACTGTTGGCAATACATAACTGGTAGAAAATTTTCACAGACATCTCTAAAATGTATACTTAAAATCTTGATACATTCCTCTTTGTCATAATTAAAATAAATCTACAGATGTGGGAATTGTGCGTTGACTATTTTCTAGGTACAGACTACAATCCAAATTATAAGTCCAGTGACTTTGAGTATAATTCTGTGTGTTTTGTTAGCTAGGTGGCATATTCAAATATTTTATCCAACACCAGTCTAGATGCTACTATAGCATGTTTTAGAGGAAAGTAACATTTAAATTAATAGACTTTTAGTAAAGCATATTACCTTTCATAATATGTGAAATCTTGTCTAATCAATTGAAGACTTTAAGAGAAAAAAAAAGTAGAACCCCCCAAGGAAGAGGGAATTCTGCCTTCTGATCATTGTTTGACTCAAACTGCAAAATCAATACTCACCTGGGTCTTCAGCCTGCCACATACTTTGCAAATTTTAGACTTGCGAACCAATAAAACCAGTTCCTTAAATTCAATCTCACTCTCTTATTCTCTTTCTCTTTTCTATGCATTATATTTATCTGGCTAATATTTTAAGCAAATGTTAAACACGTATAAGATTCTGAACTAAAATGAAATTATATGCTGAGTGCAAAAAGAGTGTATTGTTTTCCTATTTTTTGATTACTTATAATAACCCAATTTTTTTGACATTAAGAAATTTAGATAATATGGCCTCATAAAATGAAATAAGTGCTTTCCTCTCTTCTATGTTCTGGAAGCAATAGTAGAATATCTGTGCAATTATTCAATTTCTGGGTTTCCTATTTTGTTTGATTTATGTATGTGCTTATCATCCCACCAATACCACATGACCTCGATTATTATAGCTAAATTATAATTCTTAATATCAGGTAAAGTTATTCTTCTAACTTAATTTTCTTCAGTTAAAAAAAACCTATTTTAGGTCATCTAGGGCGTGTTTCTTCCATATGTATTTTATAATATGCTTGTCCAGATCTAAAATCATCTTGCTAGTATTTTGATAGGGCTTGCACTAAACTTATGAGTCAATTTGAGAGAATGAACATTCTTATTAAGTTCAGTTCTCCAATTCATGAACATTTTATGTCTTACCATTTATTTACATCTTTAATTTCTTTTATCACTTTTTAAATTTTCAGCATGCAGACCATGGACATATTTTATTTTGTTAAATTTATATCCCATTATGTTATTTTTGTTTGTTTCTAAATAGTATTTTTTAGTATCTGCATTATCATTGCATGTGGAAAAGAAATTTATATTTTTGTGTTGATTCTGTATTCTATCACTCACTAGTTTTAGGAAAAATTTTTTTTTCAATTTCTGAAATTTTCTACATAAACAATTATGTCACCTTATGATATTATCACTTTATTTTCTGATTTTCTGATCTATATGTCTTTTATTTCCTTCACTAGTCTTATTGCACTTCCCAGAATTTTCAGCATAAAGTAGAATAAAAGTGGTGAAATTGATGTGTATGTCTTGTTCTCAATCTTAAGGAGAAAACTTTCTGTCTTTCACTATTAAGTACAGTGTCAGTTGTATGTTTTCTGTAGCTGTCCTTTATCAAGTTGAGAAGGTTTCCTTTAATTCTCAATTACCTGTTTTAATCCCAAATAACTGTTAAATTTGTCAAATGTAATGCTTGTTTAGATTTATATATAATGATTTTTAAAGTCTCTTTATATGGTAAATTATTTCAACTGTACTTTTAATGTTCAATTAGCCTTGCACATTTGGAATAAATAATACTTGGTCATGCCATGTAATTATTTCATATTTTATTTTTATTAGAAATTATTTATATTTTATTTCAAATTTTGCATCTGTTTATGATAAATATTGGTCTGTATTATTTGTTTTGTACTATTTTTGTGTGATTTTGATATTTAGATAATACTGTTCCCATAAAAATGAGATAAATGCTTCCTCCTCTTCTATTTTCTGGAAATAATTGTGGAATATTTGTGTAATTCTCCTTTATATGGTCGTTAGAATTCTCCAGTGACACCATCTGGACCTGGAGATTTTTTTCTTGGAAGCTTTTCAATATAGATTTAATTTATTTAAACTATTGTAGGACCATCTAGATTATTTATTTGTGTTTCAGTTATTTGTGGTCTTTTGTAATTTCCTCAAAGGTCTTTGGGTCTCTGTTCACTTTTTCTTTTCAGTCTATTTTCTGTCAATTATTAAGATAGAGTAAATTCTGATCTCTCCTCAACTTGATTAGTTACATTTTCTGTCATCTTCACTCTATTATTGAGCTTACTCAATTTGTTTTTTTCTATTATTATATTTTTCAGTTCTATAACTTACTTTTGATTCTTTTTTAATAACTGTTTTTTACTGCTAAAATTTTGAATGATTGATGGAGAGGTGAGGCTTATCTGGTGTTGTCTAAGGGACTACAACTTCATCTTGGAAAAAAATAATACTCCCTAGAATGCCTTCTAATGTTAAATTTTGAATCAGAAAATGTTAGTCCTGACTGCCTTCTTCCACTGGGAGTGGGAAAACAAACCAAAAAATCCCCTTGCTATTATGATGCTCCTTCAGTTCTGAGGTCTCACTCCAGCTTCCCTCTTTCTACCTTTTAGAGTTTTCCTTTGGTTATCTCTTGTATTTCTTCTGGAGTTTATAGTTATGGAGAAATAACAAGAAGTAAGTCTATGTGTGCCTTCTTATCCAGACTAAAACTTTCAAAGTTGTTTTTAGTGAAAATTTTTTGTGTCTACCTTCCAGAATTAAAAATTAGAAAATAAATAATCTAGGGCACATTTGTCAAAATATTGCATAAATAAATCAGAAAAATCTATTACAGAAAGTACAGTAACCTAAATAAATAGAAATATATTATGGACATGGGTAGATGACTGAATTTAATGTAGATGGCAATTGTCCTTTAATTAGTCTACAAACTAAAGGCAATTTCCAAAAAAAAAAAAAAAAATTATACAATTCCCACAGGTTTTTCATAAAATCTGTGCTGGTCTTAAAATTCATATAGAAGTGTAATGGAATAAAGATAGTCTGATAAATGTAGGAACTAGAAGAGAAGAAATAAAATGAGAAAGTACATGCTGAGAATAAGTAGAAGGAAAACAGGAAAAAGAAGACAAACTGAACTTAACAGGTAGGAGATATAGGAGAGAACACGAGTACTAGAAATCTAGAAATCAAGACTTATAAAGATATAATAATTTAAAAGTTTGGTATTGGTACATCAGTAGACTAATTAAGACAAATTGAAAGTTTAAATGAGTCATGTCTGTTATTTCAGAGATGGTATTACAGTATATCAAGGAAATAATAGACTATCAAATTAATGATGCTGGGAAAATTAAGTATTTGTTACTTTTTACTGTTATGTATGAAATATTTATTTTCCAGAAAAGATAAAATATGTTTTATAAAAATAAAGTTTAGAATAGTAAGGGAAGCATATAAAATCTGCAAAAACTTCTATCTAGTATATGTGTATGAAAATCTTATTAATCAATAAAAAACACTAGGAACACTGAAAGACCCCTGGTACCACAAATATAGATAGGCACTTCTCACAAGATGGTTTCCAAATAGACACTGAATATACAATGATGCACTCAGTAGGTATTTACAAACAAAAAAAAGAGTATATTTCACATACTAATTGGAATTTTGAATTATTTTTGTTGCAATTTGAAGAATAGATGTGAATTCCTAAGTGTAAGAACTATGCCTGTTTATTGGCAAATAAGTCTATTCTTCCAAACCCAATGTTTTTATATATACTAGGTAATCAATATTTATCAAATGTCGGAATTTATATAATTTATATTGTTCATTAAATATTTTATTTGTTTAGCAAATATTTCAAAGTTTACTCAAATTTTTGTTTTATGTAAATAACAAATTAATTGTCCTCAGTAATCTTTTCATAAAATGATGGCAAGCAAAACATAAAATCCCTTCAAATATTATATATTTGCAATATATCTCTAGTCACTTATACTTAAAACTTAATTTCCATATGACAAATATTTGGAAATATTTACCATGGCTTTATTTCATTAAACTACATTTACTTGCACATCATAAATAGCTTTTATATTAATCATTACTTAGGGAAGGTATGACTCACATGTGCAAGTTCCATGAAGACAACCTACTTAAAATATATATACATGTGCATAGTGATAGAGCTTTCAAATGATCAGAAAAAAATCAAGTTTCTTAGTTATCTCTTGTGAATCACTATATTCATAGAATAACTACATCAATTAATATTTGACTTGTAGAAGTCAAAGAACATTTCTGGATTTCAATGAGATATTGGGCTCTCTGGTGTCTAAACTATTCTACAACTTAATTAATTCATAATCTTTAAATAATTTTTTAAGGGAAAAGATTGAAAAGCATTTGAATGGTATCTCATGTTCTTTTTCTATTTTCAATTGCTGCTTTTTAAAAATTTAGCGATAAGAATAAATTCCTATTGAACAGAATTAGTGTTCTTTTTACACATTTTAAAATGTGTATTCTGAAGTCAAAGGCAACACATATTTATGTCTCTTTGCAAACTTAATTGTGAAGTATGATTGGTCATATAAAATTATATATGTGTTACTTTTTATACATGTACATATATTACTTTATGAATTATGAAATTGTCTTTAAAGTTTATAAACTGTTCTTTTTAATCTTTATTTTATTTTCTGTTTTTTTTTCTGTATAATGTTTTCAAACATAATGTTAGTATTGCCATGTATATAATTTATGTGAATGAAAATATGCGGATGGAAATCCCTCACATTGCAATAAGTTTGTTAAAAGCCAAAAGTTTGATATTTTGTAAAATATTTTACTGGCATAAAGTTTTTTTGTTTTTGTTTTTTTGTTTGTTTGGGGTTTTTTTGAGTTGGAGTCTCACTCAGTCGCCCAGACTGGAGTGCAGTGGCCGCTCCCGGCCACCGCAGCCTCGACCTGCTGGGCTCCGGCGATCCTTCCGCCTCAGCCTTCTGAGTAGCCAAAATTACAGGCGTGCGCCACCACGCCCGGCTGATTTTTTGATTTATTGTAGAGATGAGGTCTTGCTGCCCAGGCGGGTCTCGAACCTTCGGGCTCAGGCAATCCACTCACCTCAGCCTCCCAAAGGCACGGAATGACAGGCTGAGCCACCGAGCCCAGCTGGCATAAAGTTTTAAACGTACAGAAACTGATACAATTTTATAGAGTAATTTTAAAAGTGATAAAGAAGGAATTGAAATTAAGTGAATTCTTTTTCTGGCTTTCTTGAAGCTGACATGAATGACTCTTATCCTGACATAGACCAATGTTTCGCATCATATTAAAATGGATCCTAAATCTAGTCATATTAAACATTGATATAAGAAGTTAAAATAATGCAAATAGAAGAAGTTATTGAAGAACATTTCTTAGCGCGTCATGAAAGTGAAAAATTTCTCAAACAATCAGAAGCACAGATGCTTTAAAGAAAACTATTTGCATTTAAAATTCTTATTTTGAAAGAGTCAGGCAGGGCAATTGAGTTCCAACAACAGGAAAATTCAATATTTAGTGTCTTAAAGCAATAGAATTTTATCCTGTTACACGTTGATTCCAAAACATATTCCTGACTAGTAAATGGCTTTCCCCCAGTGATTAAATTATCGGGTTTCTTTTATCTTTTGTTTTTCAAAGTCATCAAATGCACCTGAATCAAGTTAGCATAGGGTGAGAGTATAAATAAACGACTGCATGAAAGGTCTGTATTTAGATAAAGTTTTTTGGTTTTTTTTTTTTTGAGTCAGAGTCTCACTCTGTTGCCCAGGGTGGAGTGCAGCGGCACATTCACAGCCCCGCAAGCCTCGGCCTGCTGGGCTCAGGAGATTCTTTTGCTTCAGCCTACCGAGTGCCTGGTACTACAGGCACGCACCACCATGCCTGGCTAATTTTTGATTTATTGTAGAGACAGTTCTCGTCAAGTTGCCCAGGCTGGTCTGGAAGCCGTAGGCTCAGGCAATCCTCCCACCTCGGCCTCCCAAAATGCTAAAGTTTTTAAATTGGTAAAACCATTAAAATAAAACCAATTAAGAGTTGAAGTTATATGAACAAAATATTCACAGAAGAGGGAAGACAAATTTGTAAAAAATATTTTTAAACATATTGGTAGTAAAAGATGTAGAAAATACATATTTTCATAAAGCTGAGAAGATTGACATAGCTTTAACGAGTACATGCTACAAAATGCTGGTAGAAATGTAAATTGATCATCTTTATGAAGTCAGGTGGTATCTATCACATTTTAAAACAAACACTTTGACCTAGAAATTTTTCTTCTAGGAATTATCAAAGAAAGAGAACACCCTCAACAACCTGCACTAAGATATTTATTGAAAAAGGAATATCAAAGAGAAAAATAAAATTAAAAGATAATATTGAGAAAATGACATTCTAAAAAGCCCTTTATATTTTAGTCTAAAGAATCCAATTGTGAAAATAACCTGCATTACTGCTCCCTTTTTATAGAAATGCCATGTGGAAATATTAACAAATTACAAAAATTTATTTTATTTTTAATTGACACGATAATTGTATATATTTAAGGAGTAATATGTGAGGTTTTAATTTATATGCCTTGTGTAATGATCAAACATTTATCATTTCTTTGTGGTGGAAGCATACAAAAATCTTCTCTTCTATCTGAGATATTCAATATTTTAACTTTCGTTACTTTGCTATGCACTGGGGCACCAGCACTTATTTTTCCTTTTTGTGACCATTGGCAATCCTCTCCCACTTCCCGTTTGCCTTCCCTCCACACTCTCTGGTAATTACTGTTTCCTTGATTGCTTCCATGAGATTGCCTTTTTTAGATTTCACTATGAGATAAACACGCCATATTTGTCATTCTGTTGCTGGCTTATTTCACTTCACTATATGCCCTCCAGTTTCATCCACGTTGTTGCAAATGACAAGATTTCATTCTCTTTTATGCCCGAATAGCAGTGTATTATGTTTATATACCACATTTTTTAATCCATTTATTCGATGATGGACACTTGGGTTGTTTCCTTATCCTGGCAATTGTGATTAGTGCTGCAATAAACATGTGAGTGCAGATATCTCTTCAACATACTGATTTGTTTTCCTTTGGCTATATACCCAGTAGTGAGATTTCTAGGTCATATGGTAGTTCTGTTTTAGTTATTTGAATAACTTTATATTATTTTTGAATAGTGGCTGTACTAATTCACATTTTTACCCACAGTATACCAGGATTCCCTTTTCTTTGTATCTCCATCATGCTTGTTATGCTGTCTCTTTTTGATAACAGCCATAAGAAATATTACTAAAACAAAATATTCTAAAATTTTGACACAAATTTTAAATGTGATTATTGCAAATTTGCATAATTAAATTGAGGCAGAAGGATATGCAAATATAAAGATTTATACATGGATAGACATCCAAATATTAACTTTATTTTGGTATATATACCACTGATTAACTGGTTGAGTAACTGTATCTTTGAACAAGGATTAGTATTGTCTCTCATCCAACATGATCTGAGGGTACATTATAGGATAGATACTATATAATATTTTCTTTTAAAATTGCTTTTTATTCTTTAGAGTCATGTAGTTTAGTAAATTATATCACCTTACAGATTCCTTTCTGCTCAGTGATAGTGCAAAAAAGGAAAGGAAAGCAACATTTCAACTAATATGAATGGCATCTCTGTGTAAAATTTTAGGCTAAGCGGTAGTTGATTCTAAAATAAGAAAGTCTCAACTTCTAATGTTGGACAATTTATTAGACCACTACAAGGAATAAAATAAGTACTTTCCAATG
This sequence comes from Carlito syrichta, assembly GCF_000164805.1. NCBI lineage: Eukaryota > Metazoa > Chordata > Mammalia > Primates > Tarsiidae > Carlito > Carlito syrichta. Next base: position 421,692 of record NW_007258432.1, on the reverse strand, counting down.
TATGTTATGAATAAAATTTGCTGTCAACAAAGCAGAGTCAGGATAGAAATTAGGAAGAAACAATTTTATTCAGCTACTACCAATGAAGAGGTGGCCTCTACAATAAAGTGATAAAGCTATATCTCTGGTTACAAACCCTCCAAGAATCTCACAGCTCTTTTAATTAACTGTTCAACAATCTTCCGTGTGAAAGGACTCTACAATCTCCTGTTGGATTCTTGTTTAGTCTCTTACATATATTGAACACTAACAAATATTGATTAATCTAAATTATACTAACCAAATGCACAGCCTACATGCATTGTAAGAAAAGGTGGTATTTCATTAACTTTTTTTCCTAGGATGGAGCTATTTTTTCTATGCATAATAAGCAACCCAAAGATGAAATAAACTACAAAATAACAAATTTAGTTTAGCTGAGCTATATTTAACTAACTTTTATATTTTCAAAGGGGCTACCATTTCCCTGAAAAATATATCTCAAAACCTGTCTAGCTCTGACATTCTGAATCCTTCCCAGCTTGCACTCACAGTTCCGTTTCTAGGTTTTCAAAATGATATTGATTTAAATGGCAGTTATTCAATCCACTCCAATCCCACATTTTAGGGCACAGGCTTTCATTTTCATTTGTGTGTGTTTCAAAAGAGCTCTCTCTTTTCAGACAGGCACAAAAGCCTCAAAACTGAACACTGGATATTAACTCATTCATAAACACCAAAATTCATATAATTGGAATTCTAACATGAACCTATTTTCTTCCTCTGCTTCTCGTTTTCTTTTTCTTCACTTTTCTTATTTCCCATTTGAACCAGTTTGGCTGTTAAGCTCCAGGTGTCTATCTATAGATAAACTACTAAAATGTCAAATGGCTGGTTGCCTTTTCTTCCAAATATCACTTGTCTGAGTTTCCTGTCTTTGCAGTCATTGGTGTAGCAGTGTATGGTTGAAAGAACATCAGTTGTAGAGTGAGTCAGATCTAAGTTTAATTCTTATCTCTCTTGTCTCTAGCTGTGCGAACAAGCTTTGTGGGATGATAGCTATATCTGTCAAAATCCTGTAAAAAGAAAAAACAGAAGCCACACCAATTACTCTGACGGGCATAACTTACTAAAATGTGTTAATTAGGTCATTTTATGAACGGGGTAACTTCAGAAGTAAGAATTGAACTTTAAGATCTCATGGAGGTGATATGTGCCCCTAGGGAGTATATGTCATCTAAGATCTGCTGAAAACTGTTAAGAGGAGGAGATAATGAAAGCTTAGAGAGGCATGTTATGGTGTTCAAACTTTTTTCTTGAAAGAAGTCTGGCTCCCCTTGGGTGAGTTATCTCTGAGCTTGGGGTATCCCCGTTGGCCTGGAACATAAACCTTGGAAGAAGAGGCACCAGCCGGCTAGTGCTAGTGCCTGATATAGGTGTCTACGACTGTTGGAAAACCTGCCATCTCAATTCATCTCCTGCCACAGAGGAATTGCTATGCAGAATGAAGGCACATTGCAGTCTCCAAAGAACTGTGGAAAGTCAGGAAGCCCACGGGAAATCCATAGGAAGCAGAGAGAAAAGAGAAAGAAACATTTTCCTTCTGTATCTTTTCAGCCTCCCTTTATAACCACCTATCTTCAGATACTACCAGAGAGCCAGCTGGCAAAATAAAAATATGACTTGCAGCAAAGTTAGATCCGACTCACTCCAAAATGGATATTCTTTCAACCATACACTGCTACACTAATTATTGCAAAGACAGACACCTAGTTTAGTGATATTGGGGGGGAAAGGCAACCAGCTATTTTATACTGTGGCAGTTTATCTATAGATGGACACCTGGATCTTTTTTTTTTTTTTTTTTTTTTTTTTTTTTTTT